>NC_073252.2:58586287-58889318 GCF_029289425.2 Pan paniscus
TATTTAACAAAATAATGACTGAAAACCTCAAAGTCTTGGGAGAAATATGGATGTCCTGATCCAAGAAGCTCAAAAGTTCCCAACTGGACTGAACCCTAAACAATGTTCTCCAAGGCATATTAATACTCAAACTGTCAAAAGCTAAAGACAAAGAGAGAATTCTATAAGCTGCAAGAGAAAAGCATCAAGTCACATATAAGAGAATCTCCATTAGACAATTAACAGATTTCTCAGCAGAAATCTTGCCAGTCAGGAGAGAATGGGATAATATATTCAAAGTGTGGAAACAAAAACCAACTGTTAGCCAATACCACATCCAGCAAAGCTATAATAAAGATCTTTCCAGACAAGCAAAAGCTGAGGGAATTCATTATTGCTAGATCAGTCTTATAAAAAATGCTTAAGAGCTACAACTGTAAACAAAAGGATGATATTTATTATCATGAAAATACATGAAAGTATAAAACTCACCAGTAGAGGTAAATTCATAATCAAACACAGAATTATAATGGTGCTACATAAATCTTTCAATCTCTAGTATGAAGGTTTAAACTTAAAATGGTCGAAAACAAGAAAAGCCATAATTAGTGACTAAGAAACACACAGTAGATAAGAAAGTAAATTAAGGTAACAAACATATAAATTGTGGGAGGGAGCAAAAAAGTCTAAAGTATTTTAACGTGACCAAAGTTAAGTTGTTATCAGCTTAAAATAGAGTATTATAATTACAAGACTCATTATGTTAGCCCCATGGCAACCACAAAGATAGAAATTACAGCTGATAAACACATGAGAAAGGGAAAAGAAACAAAGCTTAGCACCAAACCACAGAGATAAACAAGAGAGGAAGAAAAGAATGAAGGATATTAAAATAATTAAAGTACAATTAACAAAATGATAGGAGTAAGTCCTTACCTATCAATAAAATCCTTGAATGTAAATGAAATTAAGTTCTCCAATGAGAAGATACAGAGGGAATGAATGGACACACAAAAAAAAGACCAAACTATAGTTTGCCTACTAGAGATCCCCTCACTATTAAGGACAACAGACTGAAAATGAAAGGATGGAAA
The DNA here is from genome assembly GCF_029289425.2 of Pan paniscus. Classification (NCBI taxonomy): domain Eukaryota; kingdom Metazoa; phylum Chordata; class Mammalia; order Primates; family Hominidae; genus Pan; species Pan paniscus. The sequence goes on from NC_073252.2 coordinate 58,587,361, forward strand.
AAGATACTCCATGCAAATGGAAACCAAAAGTGATCAGAGGTATCCATATAAAATATACTTAAGTCAAAAACTGTAAAAAGTGACAAAGAAGGTCATTATATAATAATAAAAGAATCGATTCAATAAAACAATTATAAATCTATATGCACCTAATCACAGAGTACCCAAACATATAAAGCAAATATTATCATTCTATCTAAAGGGAGAAACAGAAGACAATACAATAATAGTGAATTTCAATACCCCATTTTCAACAATGGACAGATCGTCTATACAGAAAATCAGCAAGGAACATTGGACTTCAGTTGCACCATACATCAAATGGACCTAACAGACCTTTACAGAATATTCCATCCAACTGCTACAGAATACACATTCTTCTCAACTGCATTTGTAACATTCTCCAGGACAGATCATATGCTAGGCTACAAAACTAGTCTTAGAAAATTTAAGAAAACAGAGATCATATCAAGTATCTTTTCTGACCACAATATAAAACTATAAATCAACAATAAGGAAAACTTTGAAACCTTTACAAACACATGGAAGTTTATGCTCCTGAATATGTATGCTACTAAATAACCAATGTGTAAGTAAACAAATTAAAAATGAAATTAATAAATTTGAGACAAATGAGAATGGAAATATATCATACCAAAACCCATGGGACACAACAAAAGCAGTTCTAAGAGTGAAATTTATAGCAATAAATGACTACATCGAAAGAAGATTTCTAATAAACAGCCTAAGGAAGCATGTCAAGGAGCTAGAAAGACAAAAACAAACTAAACTCAAAATTGTTAGAAAGAAGGAAATAATAAAACTCAAAGAAGAAATAAAGACTAAGACAAGTAAAAAAAATTAACAAAACTAAAAGTTGAGGTTTCTTTAAAGATAAACAAAATCAGCCGGGGTGCAGTGGCTCTCGCCAGTAATCCCAACACTTTGGGAGGCCGAGGCTGGTGGATCACTTGAGATCAACAGTTCAAGATGAGTCTGGTCAACATAGTGAAACCTCGTCTCCACAAAAAATACAAAAATTAGTGGGCGCGGTGGCAAGCGCCTGTAATCCCTGTTACTCAGGAGGTTGAGGCACAAGAATCCCTTGAACCCAGGAGGCTGAGGTTACAGTGAGCTGAGATGGCACCACTGCTCTCTAGTCTGGGCAACAGAGCAAGACTCCATCTCAAAAATAAAATAAAATAGGCCAGGCGTGGTGGTTCACGCCTGTAATCCCAGCACTTTGAGAGGCTTAGGCAGGGGGATCACAAGGTCAGGAGATCGAGACCATCTGGCTATTATGGTGAAACCCCATCTCTACTAAAAATACAAAAAATTAGCCAGGTCCCATGGTGGCACACTCCTGTAGTCCCAGCTACCTGGGAGGCTGAGGCAGGAGAATCGCTTGAACCAGGGAGGCAGAGGTTGCAGTGAGCTGAGATGGCGCCACTGCACTCCAGCCTGGGTGACAGAGAGGGACTCTGTCTCAAAAGAAACAAACAAACAAACAAAAAATATTAATTAACTAATTAATTAAATTAAAAATAAAAATAAATAAATAATAAGCAAAACCAACAATCCAATAGCTAGGCTAAAAAAAAAAGAAGACTGAAATAAATAAATTCAGTGATTAAAAAGAGACATTACACCTGATAACAAGGAAATAAAAAAAACTCTAAGAGATACTTATGAACAATTATACAACAACAAACTAAATAACCTAGAAGAAATGGGTAAATTCCTAGACACATATAACCTATGAAAGGAAGGAAAGGAAGAAGTTAAATTGTCTCTGTTAGCAGACAACATGATCTTACATAAAGACTCCACCAAAAAAATTTTAGAAGTAATAAAAAAATTAAGTAAAGTTGCAGAATATAAAATCAACATACAATTCAGTAGTGTTTCTATAGACCAACAACAACCTATCTGAAAAAAAATCACAATCCCACTTACAATAGCTACAAAAGAATAAAACATTTAAGAACAAATTTAACCGGGGAGGTGAATGTGCTATACTTCGAAAATTATAAAGATTTGATGAAAGATATTGAAGACAGGAGTAAATGGAAAGATATCCTGTATTCATGAATTTGAAGAATTGGTATTATTAAAAAGTCCATACTACCAAAGCAATCTACTGATGCAAAGCAAACCCTATCCAAATTCCAATGATATGTTTTACACAAATAAAAAAAGTAATCCTAAAATTTGTATCAAATCACAAAAGACCCCAAATAGCCAAACCAATCTTGAGCAAAAAGAAGAAAGCTGGAAGCATCACACTAATCTACTACAAAACTATAGTAATCAAAACAGGATGGTACTGGTAGAAAAACAGACATCCAGACCAATGGGATAGAACAGAGTCCAGGAATAAATCCATGCATTTATGGCCAACTGATTTTCAACAAAGATGCCAAGAACACACAATGGGGTAACAGCAGTCTCTTCAATAAATAGTGCTAGGAGAACTAGATATCAACATGCAGAATAATGAAATTAGACCCTCATCTCATACCATATACAATAATCAATTCAAAATGGATTAAGGCCAGGCAGGGTGGCTCACACCTGTAATCCCGGCACTTTGGGAGGCCAAGGCGAGTGGGTCACGAGGTCAGGAGTTCAAGACCAGCCTGGCCAAGATGGTGAAATCCTGTCTCTACTAAAAATACAAAAAAAGAAAATAGCCAGAGATTAAAGACTTAAATATAAGACCTGAAACTGTAAAATTATTAAAAGAAAACATAAAGGAAAAGCTCCATGACATTAGTCTGGGCAAAGATTATTGTTAATATCAAATAACCTAACATTACACTTCAACATAAGGTTATTTTTTGACAACAAAAGCAAACATAGACAAACAGGATTGCATCAAACTAAAACTGAACAGCAATTCACCTAATAAATAGACAGAGGACCTGAATAGATGTTTTGCAAAAGAAGAAACATAAATGGCCAAAAGATAAATGAAAAAATGCTCAACATCATGAAGTATCAGGGAACTACAAATTACATCCACAATGAGATATGACCTCACACCTGTTGGGATGGTTATTATCAAAAAGACAAAAGATAAGTGTTGGTGATGATGTGGAGAAAAGGTAACCCTTGTACACTGTTGGTGGGAACGTAAATTAGAACAGCCATTACAGAAAACAGTATGAAAGTTTCCCCCAAAAAATAAAAACCAGAACTACTATATGATCCAGCAACCCTACTTCTGTGTATGTATCCAAAAGAAATGAAATCATGATCTCAAAGAGATGTCAACACTCTCATGTTCTTTGTAGCATTATTCACAATAGCCAAGATATGGAATCAGCCTAAGTGTTCATCAACAGATGAATAAAGAAAATGTGGCACATATAAACAGTGGAATACTATCCAGCCATAAAACAAAGGAAATTCTGTCATTAGCAATAATTTGGATAAACCTGGAAGACATTATGTGAAGTGAAATGAGCCAAGCACAGACAGACAGATACTACATGACCTCACTTATACGTGAAACCTAAAATGTCAAACTCATATAAGTAGACAGTAGAATGGTGCCTACTGGAGGCGGGGAATGGGAGGATATTGGTCAAAGGGTACAAAGTATCAGACAAGAGGAATATGTCTTCGAGATCCACTGCACAGCATGATGACTATAGCTAATAATAATGTGTTGTCTATTTTAAAATTGCTAAAAGAGTAGGTTTTAAATGTTCTCATCACAAAAAAATAAGTATGTGAGGTAATGGATATGTTAATTAGCTTGATTTAATCATTCCACAACATATACATATGTCACATTGTACTCCAGAAATACATAGTTTACATTATTATTGGTCAATTAAGATTTTAAAATTTAGAAAAGGATCTCCATTCATCTCAAAGTTGAAACTAGTTTATTTTGCAAATTATGACTTATAAGTGCTTCACAAATTTTCCACTTTTCTACTTACTATACTTAAATTATATCAGACTTTGGCAGGTGGTGATGATTTACAAAGTATAAGCCAAAAATACAAACAAACAAAATCCAAGATGCCCAATAAATTACTTATTAAGAAGGAAAAACCTCAAGAGAAAAAAAAATTGTCCTCAAAGACTTTTACCCAGGAATCTGTTCTACCCAAAACTCATACAGTTGAAGAGGTGTATCAAGAAAGCACATTTCCCAGTGTCTTTAAGAACAGGCAGTTAATCTGAATGCATGAAACAGCCAATTCTTAGACAACACAGAGCTGGGAAAACAGTAACTATCTGCAAAGTACAGATTCTACCAAAAGCCTCAAGTAAGAGAGAGAGTGTGTGTTTTTTTGTGTGTATACACACTGTGGGCTAAACAAAGAATGGCTGTGGGTTGAATTCTTTCTGCCTGTGGATCACCAGCTTGTAATGCCCATGTTAAGCAGACTAAGTTGAATGCTTCTTTCTAAATTTCACTTTGTGGAAATTTTTCATTCCTTGGGCTATCTACTTCTAGACATTTCATTATCAACCCTTCTGTTTATTTTCAATTTTGTAAGAAGAATCAGAGAGTCAAAAATTTTCTAGGTGAAAGTAAATATATTTTCATTTCCTAGGAGTTGGAAAAAGGAATTTCATCAAGTGCATCTCATATTTTAAAATTCTTCCATTCCTTTTACATATAATGCAAGAAGAGCTGTTTCATGAGATGTCAGCTGTACAGAGCAGGTCACTGATATAAATCAGGTGTAATCAAGATTGCCTAAGAAATACTGACATCCTAAACACTAAGAACTGAACTGTAAAGCAAAGGATTATCTTAGTTTGATTCTGCAGGCAAAAAACCAAAATGCCATTAACTAAATATTAGTCTTTTCTTATAGCATCTCCATGAACCCACAGTTTGGACTAAGCTCACTCAGGCATTTTAATGGGAGACAGGATGTTTGCACAACCCAGTTTAATTATCTGTTTCTCTGTACTACGGCATTCATCATTACGGGAAGGAAAGTTTGGCTCATATGACAGTCATATCTTATACCAATACTTGTGTAACAACACAATTTAAGTTACTCCCACAACCCATAATTCAAGTACTAAAATACTCAAATGTACAGCTGCTGAAGAAATTCTACAACATGGAAATTCCTGATGAACACGAAGAGTTTTTGATTATGTACTTAAACACAATGAATTTAAAAGGTATTTTTCTTCACTCATGCATTTTTAAATATAATTCATCTCATTTTTTTCCCTTTCAGCATATTCAGAATTATGAGAGGTATATGACAGAATTATGTGAGAAAGTCCTTGGAAGGTTTTCCAAAGCTTGACTAGACTTAATGTTAATAAGTATGCACATGAACAAAGATTGAAGTGTAATTTTTAAAACGCACAAAATTATATTGGACACATTGAATTACAGGTGCCTTTTTCACCTTGTTAAGTTGTATTATTGTTGATACAGTGTAAATCCAATGAAAACTATTTAAAGTTCAGGTACTTACTGTGGTTGGAAAATAAGGACTAGTTTTGAATTTTTTCAGAGCCATGGAAGAGGTGTAGGTTCCCAAGAAGAGGATAAAAGACATGAGTGTGATATCAGGAACAAAATTACAGTTGTTCCCGACGAGGTTTCCTCCATATTTCAAACACTCCTTCTTCGACAAAAATGCCCAGTCAAAGGTAGTATTATGGTACTGAAGAAGAAAAACATTAAAATTTTTCTAGAGAACATTGACATATAAAAAGCAGCCTTTGATACTTGATGAGCTATAGGATTTATACCAAAAGTTTCTGTAAAACAGTTTGAAAATAAGCACTGGAGGGTGAAACTTGATGAGGTGTTCATGGAATAACAGATAAGATGGGCCAAGAGGGTGGCAATTGTTGAAAATACAATGAGAATGATGCAATTTGTTACCTAGTTTGGGCAACAGCCTTAAAATCGCCCACTTGTTCAACAGAAACCACAAAGTACTTCTTTCCTGCACACCTTCCTGAGAGTAAACTGAGACACATTAATATTCTAAGTCTCAAAATGTAAGACTCTCTAAAACACTTTCCTTTTTCTAAAGTACTTACCTTTGTAACGCACAGCTTCTTACGTGTCTACCTGATGGCCCTATGGTTAATGCTCTAAAAGTTGTAATAGGTTAATTACTCACCGAGCACTTTCACAACTATTCTGTTTCTTTTCTAAATAACTAGGGACTGGTGATTTAAGCAATTAAAGTATAAAAATGTGGATGGTCCCTGCTTTTTCAATTGCATATTCTAATAAAGTATAGATTTTTTTCTTCTTGACTCTAGGTCAGCATTATGAGCATCTGTTCTTTGTATGTGCTGTGATGCCTTTAAGGCTATGTAGTTGTGTATGGAATATCCATCTCCATGTTACATGGCCTCAAACATATGGTCAGTTTTCATGTATGGCTGTTGTGGGGTCAGTGCTGTGCTTCCCTCTAGCAGCTCACTCTTGTTCCTATTTTGTGTTTCTAATACATAGGACAATCCTTTTGCTAGCATAGTAGATAGGGCCAGCACACCCATCCCCCAGTTGCTCTGAGTACTAGCTGCTCTTAATTCACAGCTGTCTTCTTCTCTAGAGAACTGCCATTAGCCATTTAAGAGCCACCTCACCTGCAATGTAGTGCCCTCTCATAGCCGATTACTGACTAATACTAACCGGGGCCTAAAACTATACCCTCTTCGTCTCCAGGTGAGAGCAACTCTATGTACAATTTATGCTCCAGAGCTCCCACGGGATCAGGCTGAAGCAAAACTCAGCTGAAACCATATCCTTGTTTAACTCCTTCCCTGTCTTATACTGCTTCTCTCAATCTGTTTTTATTGAGACCACTGTCTCAATAAAGTCACACGCACCTCAAATCCCAAGTAAGTCGGCTTCTATAACAGCCGACTTACTTGAATTACCAGTCAGCCAAAAGTTAATGGCCTCTAAGCCTAAGAAACTTTTTCTAAAATATCAGAGTTTGGAGGAAACTTGGATGATTTAATCAGATTTATCACCTTTAGTATTCAATAGTCCTGAAAGATGAACATTCATTCTCTGCCTGAACATTTTATGTGACAAGCAGTCTCCTGGTTGCTCATCCCCTTGCTTAATAAAATTTCTGCACAGGTCGCCCTTATACTGATATTTGAATCTTCTTAAATATCCTTTAACTAAGTTTCTTTTGCTATGCACAACACTTTCTTGCATACTGTGACAATCTGGCTCTTTCCTGGGGAAAGATTTTCAAAATTGTACCTATCTAAATGGATGCCAATGTGGTTGGGTGGAAGGGACTGGGTGTCTCAGCTTAGAAACATTCTAAATACCCATAACTTACTCCTCTTAGGTCCAGGGCTAATGGATATGTCATACGCTATCAGAAGAGTTATTTGAAAACACCTTGCAAATAAATGTGGAAAGATAAATTTCTCCTGTCCTTTGAAGACAAGAGTTCTACCTCACACCAAACACATCATCAATGTCTTTTACTATTCAATGAATTGTCATGATATGAGTAATATAGTCATAAAAGAAGAATCTCTTCCCAGAAACAGTTCAATTTTTTATAGAGCTCAAAAGGTAAAGTGCTTACATAAGTCAATAAAAAACAAACTATATATCTTTCCCTGAAATATTTTTCCTATAGAAGTTTCAACTTGTAAACAGCTGAACTGCATTCTTGCTTTTATCAAACTCTGCTTCTGAAAGGTGATTAATCATATCTCATTTTGTTTTTGAGGTTTCTGCATATGGATGTTTATAGCAGCATACATTTAAAGTTTAGAAGTCATAATAGCTAACAGGTTTCTTTGTTTTAAAGTCAGCAAAAATTTAACATAATTTCACTTCAGCACTTTAATACCAGCAGAATTCTTCTCTATAACTAGAGTTGCCCACAGATAAGTTGTATTAAAGCAATCCTGACAGGAAGTTCTATTGATTTTCTTACAGAGATTCAGGTTGAGGTGAAGACTATACAGATGTACATGAAATGACAGACATGTCTTCTTGCTTACATCAACTTAAAATGCCAAATGATCACTATTTTGTAAGCCTCAAATGATTCTTTGTACCACTATCCAGAAACTTGAGTATCCAAATACCACCTTTCATTAAGGACTTCAGTATAAAAACTGTAGGTGGCATGCATATATCTCAGCATATTTGGCATTTCAGAATACAAAGTTTCCTACTCCCATAAAACTTAAATTCTAGCTAATAAACAATTCTATTTAGATATCACTGAAAGTACATCTATATTATCTGTATTATTTCAATGTTATTGTTCCATATAAGCTGATGTCAGTGAAGGTTAATTCCATAAAACTTCAGGCAGGGTCCATTTCACCAACAAACTTACCTATGACCACTGCTATGCCTGATGTTCAAGCCACTATTGTCTCCTCTGGCCTTAATGCAGGAGACCCTTAACTCATCTCACTGCTACTGCCCTCTAGCCCTTACAAGTGGTTCTCACATCTCTATGGTTTTGATCTTTATTTCCTATGCAAAATTCTATACATACTGGTTAAACGGTTAAATCAGAACTTTAAGAACAAGCCAGTACTGGCATGGTGGCTCACATCTGTAATCCAGCACTTAGGGAGGCCAAGGCAGGAGGAGCACTTGAAACCAGGAATTTGAGACTAGCCTGGGCAACATAGCAAGACCTCATCTCCATTAATTTTTTTTTTAATTAGCCAGGCTAAGTGGTGCATGCCTGTGGTCCTAGCTACTCTGGAGACTGAGGCAGGAGGATCACTTCAGCCCAGGAGTTTGATGTTACAGTGAGCTATGATTGTGCCGCTATATGCCAGCCTGGGCAACAGAGCAAAATCCTGTCTCTGAAGAAAACAAAGAACAAGACAAATGGGAACACAATCTCAGAAGTCCTTTCTGCCTGTTAGAATTCTCTTAGCACATTATCTGTTTTCCTTATGATGCGTGTAATGTTTTATTACAATTATATTGTAGCTTCCTCAATATTCACTGTTGTAAGTTTGAAAATATTCAGAGAGATATCTAGTGGGTCTGAGACCTGGATCTAGGAGAGATGTCAAGTTTAGAGACATCTACTTAGGAGTCATCAGGAAAGAGCTGATCATTGGAGTTGTAAGACAATAAAACTACAAGGGAAAAATGTGCAGGAAAAAAGAGTGTAAAACATCTAGGGTATCCACAATGGAAGTGAAGATACCACAAAACACTACGAAAAAGTCATCAGAGTGATGGGTAAAAGAAGTACAATGAGCTGAGAAATGCGTGGGAGTGAAAAAATTGCAACGGCAATTACAGACTACTTTTTCAAGAAATACTATAACAAAAGAATAGGTTAGAATATGCAAATTGCAAGGTTAAGGCAAGTTCTTTGGGGTTGGCAAAAACTTTTGAGGTGTTTATGGTGGATGAGAAATAATCTGGTTATGGGGATGAAAAGGAAAAGAGATTGATGGGAAATGCAAGAATGGAGAAAGGAGAGAGAGAGAGGGAGGGAGGAAGAGAGAGGGACGGAGAAAGCGAGAGAGAGAGAGAGAGAGAGATATGCCCCAGGACTTAGTAACTGTTTTGACTAAGGATGGATAAAAGCTAAAAATGATAAATGTATGGTGCCTGAGGACCAAAGGGACTGTGCATCAATAAGGAAAAAAAAGAAAAGATCAGAGCAAGACAGTAGCAGAATTCAATTTGGGATACATTAGGCACTGAAGAAATCATTGTTGATTGAACAAACGAAATCTGTCATCATGTCTGGAATATATGACATATTCAAGGAAGATATCTACCAATTTATCTACTCTTTTTATCTGGAAGACAAAATTAAATTAAAATAAACTTTCAATTTAGAGTTGCTGGGTAAAATGTAGGATGCCCAGTTACATTTGAATTTCAGGTAAACAACAAATAGTATTTTCAGTAGAAGTGTTTCATATGTAACATTTAGGACATATTTATACTAAAATTATTCAATATTTATTTAAAATTCATCTTTAACTGGGCATGTTTTATTTTTGTTTGCTAAATCTGGCAAAACTATTTCAATTCGATATAGAATATTTTGAGTTAACAGTCACGTCTAGAAAATAGAAAAATGTGGCCACAGGAAAATAGAAAATGCACTGAGACCTAAGTGCATGAATGAACGAATGTAACATTTACAGGTAAAATAAAGATAAATAAAACAACAACTTTTAAAACTTTCCCTAGAGAAATAAAGTATGTTAACTTAAATATTAACTAATAATATAACCCAGTAAAAGGAAGTATCTAAATGAGTGGTATGAAGATCAGATGGTCAGAAGAGGGAATAATCATCTTCATTGTGTACAGAGAAAACAAAATGTAAACTAAGCCCTAAAAGAAGGACTGGTTTTTGCAGAACTCTCATATTCAAAGGGCAGCAGGAGTAAGAGTAGAAGGACAGCAAAACTGTAACAAAAGGGAATAAAAGCGACAAACTTTAGATGTGCATTTCTTTCTGCACTGGCAGCAAAAAAGAGGTAAAGTATTAGAGAGAGAGACATCAAGAGCAAAGATGCTGATATGGGAACATACAATGCTTCATTCAATTTTAAAGACTTACTGAATGCTCACCTGTGTGGGGATCTAACAGTGAATAGACCAGATGGGCTGAAGCAGATTGTTTAGGTAAATGGGTACTGGGGGAAAAAGATTTAAAGAAAATGATCAAGTTGCTGAGGATCTTAACTGTGGTAAATCTCATGAAAAGAGATTTCAATCTATTTTTTGAGATATCTTTTTCAAGAGAATTCCCCTGTTATACTGAGTGGATCTGCTCGCATTTCTGAAAAGTAGAATGCATACCAAAGGATTTATTTTAAAATTTAAAAGACCACAGTATCCTCCCTAAAGGAAAAAGTGAGGGATAATATGAGACAGGATGGACAAAATGTTCAAAGCCATTGAGGCTAGGTGATGCGTATATGGGGCTTCACTGCTTTATTCTATTTTAGTGCATATTTAAAATTTTACGTAATACTTTTAAAAGTAGGAATGTGTAATCTTCAAGGAGATTTAAGGACAGAATGGTTTTTACACTTGACTTTCTCGGTGGGAGAAAATCACAAGGATGCTTTGCACAAGAATATTAATATGACATTCCATTTCCCATGAAATGAATGTTAATTCCTAGAATCATCATGAAGGTTCTTAGTCCCATGATTAACAGCATCTCTGGGTAGTATAATAAGTAATAATAATAATAAAAATAATAATTAAAGGTTCTGTATTACAGTAGATCCTCACTGTCATCAATAGGTTCATGGAAACTGCAACTTTAAGCAAAATGATGTATAACCACCCAGTTTTACCATAGGCTAATCACTATAAGCAAGAGTTAAGTCCCTATGGCATATTCTTGGTCACAAAAACATCACCAAACTTCTAAATAAAGATCAAAACATTTCTAATATTAAATGTTAAAATAAATGTGAGCTATACATACATTTAAGAAAGATTAGTAAAAATAAGTAAGATAATTATTATCATTCCAGGTCAGGGTTGTGAGTGGTCAGAGCCTATCCCGGCAGCTCAGGGTGCAAGTCAGGAACTATCCCTAGACAGGACACTATCCCATCACAGGGTGCAGTCACACACACACCCACACTCAGTCTGACTGGGAAATTAAGACACGCCAATGAACCTAATATGCATGTGTTTGGGATGTGGAAGGAAACCAGAGTGCCTAGTGAAAACCCATGCAGACATGAGAAGAACATGCAAACTCCACATAGGCAGTAGCCTGAGAGTCAATTTCTCTTTTTTTCATCAACGTTATAATGAAATGGTGTAATCTGAGGACGTGCTGTAGCCCTTTTGAGTACTGACTGATAAAATATGTGCTTTTAAAAATATAAATGAGAGTGATACCACCAATAAAAGCCTCAAGGTTAAGTTGTTGATGTACTTATTTAGAGTTTTTTCCCCCACAGTGGTGAGCCAGATTTGCAGTAATCTGAAATCTTACCTTATCATCTACAGCATGCATTTGAGTTACAGTTGTCTGTACCATTATAAGACATCAAGATAAACTGGTTGTTCTGCTTGTGATTGGGATTATAGAAAATTGTGAGAGGCCATCACTCCCATCCTAACAACCAAAGCAAGCTAGATACCCTATAAAAATCATAGTTTTAAAAAACTCACCATTAAGATGAGGAAAAAAATCAAACATTTTTTATTTTATTATTTATTTATTTTTAAGATATTAATACATAGTCTCACTCTATTGCTCAGTCTGGAGTGCAGTGGCATGATTGTAGCTCACTGTAACCCTACAGGTGTGTGCCATCATGCCCAACTAATTTTTCTATTTAATGAATTTTTAATGGCTACATGCAGACTGGGGTGACAGAGCAGAATTCAGAGGAGTCCTAGGCATAGATCAAGTCTGCATCCACTCACCAACTTTTCTCACGGTCTTTGCCAAGTGCATGGGTAATACACGAAAGACTGGGGGTTGGACAGGAAAGCTAAAAGAGTTCCCCCTTATATACATGGAGCCTCTCTTAAGTGTAAGGAAGCCACTTTCTTAAGATGGGAGGCAGAGAAGCAGAGCTGACAGAAACTTCTCTGAGGCATTCAACCACTTTGGAAAGGGCTCAGGTGTCTGCCATCTGAAGGCTAGGGGCAGAGTATTTGGGCAAAGAAAGATCCCCCCAAAAGAAAGCTAGGGTATCAAACAAAATACAGCATTCCATGGGACCTTCCGGTGTAATGGAAATGTCCTGTATCTTGTTTGGATAGTAGTTACAACCATCAAAACTCATTTCAATGAATACTTCAGAACTGTGTATTTTAAGGTACGCCTCAATTTAAAAAAAAGGAATCTGATGTGGAAAAACAAAATACTAACTGATCCTTTCAATCACTTCTTCAGAAGAAACTGACATTTGATTTTGAAATCTGGTGTCTCACACTCTGAGAGCTGGAAACTGCAAGCCAACAGGTATTAATGCTCATTAACTAGATACAGTGTGAACAAGCTGTGGCTAATTTTAAAGGTTTACAGGAACATTTTAAGGAATTTGGTTTGCAAGTTAAAGGGGTATACCAAGCAAGAAATCTATAGAAAAATTGGAGAAAGTGAGAAGAAATAAAGACACCATTCCAACAATAAATGGAAATTCTAAAACCTGCCTTTTTATCTTGAGACATAGTTATCCTAGAGTTCTAATCTCTGTTTAAATGCTCTAATACCCCTCTCTCCTGCTCTTTTCCCTGAAACATATCCCTACCACCATGAAAAAGAAAGCTTGTCTTCATGCTAGTGAAGCTGAAGGGAAAAGACCTTCCTTCATCTGACAGGATGTACTGAAGGCCTGTGAGAGCAAGCCTTGCTGGCTCCAGGGGATGCATGTCACTTTTCCTGTACCTTCTCTCACAATCTAATTATGGCTGAAATGAAAAAAGGAAAATTAAGTCCTGATGACTGTGTGTCCTAGGAAAGGTTCAGGATAGGAGAGCCGGCTAGCATAACCAAGCAGACGGAGGACGCAATAGCCTCTCAGAAGATGGGCTTCCCAATTTCCTCTCTCCATTAAACTTCTGAGTTATGAAGGCTGCATGACCTAATCAAATGATAATACCTGGAAAGAACAGTAACAATACCTAACACTGACTGAGAGATGACTACATGCCATCCACTATGCTAAGTTCTGCCTATCTATTACGTTGACACTTACAGTACCTTTGAGATAAGTACTATTACCATCCCAATGTTGCAGATGGGAAACTAAGAAACTAAGAAGGTTCCACAGCTTTTTAAGTCATGGAGCCCTGCACTTGAACCAGGCAGTCTGACACAATATCTGTGAGTTCCCCTACATAAAACACTATGCTGCTTCCTGAAAGAATAGAAATAAGGCAGATTCTAGAGGCAGAAAACCCTGAGTTCAAATCCTCATTTTACCATATACTTGTAATATGTATGGTCTTTGGGAGGTCAGTTAACTTTTCTAAGTCTCTGTTTCATCTACAAAATAGGGGTAACATCTAATAACTCATAAAGTGATTGTGAGAATTATAGACTATTACTGTGAAGAGTCTGGCACCTAGTAGGTGCCTCAATAATTGATCATTATGATTGATGGTAATAAATCATATTTGTTTAAAACTCATTTCTGAGTCATTTACCTATATTGTATGTGTGTGTATACACAACATATAAATACGGGTAATGATATGAATGAAAAAGGAGAAATGAAGGATAAAATAAAAGTTGGCCTTCATGACCACACACACACACACACACACACACACACACACATTTTTTCTCCTAACTTCTTTCCCTAGAGGTGCTGAACATAGCACCTTCACATTTTAATTAAGGTATGCAATTGAGGCATACGAAGGGATTGCTGCCCTGGAATATGGGGCATCTATAGGAACTGGAAGGGTAAACATTGCCATTTGTGTACATTGAAGCATCATGGTATACTAGGAATGGCACCAGTCTAAGAACCACCCAGACTTCACTTCAAATCTTTGTTCTACTAATATATGGCTATGTGACCTAAAGCAAGAAAGGTGATTTACCCTCTGGAGCTTCAGTTTCTCTCATGTATAAAATAGAAGTAATTAACCCTGGTAGTTTATGTTGATGGTTATAGTACATATTAAGGTCTACAATGATGAGAATATATGTAACACATGTGGTCTCTAGTAGGTGTTCTATAAATAGTAGCTAAGTTGAAATGACATTATGCCTCTATGTCTCTATCACAGTCATACTAGAAGTCAATCAGAACTTCCATTTTTTTTTCAAGAACCTTATTGTGACATTTTGTTTTAATACATATCAGTTACTGGAGTTTCTGCCAGGACTTGCCCAAAGACAGGTCTTAAAAGTTCATTAATTTTAATGATTCCCTTGATTAGTTACAAAAAGAATTAAGTTAGATAACAATTTCTTTTTTTAAGTCAGTGGAAGTGAGTGTTTCACTAATATTTATTGCAAATTAACATGTTTTTATTAACTATATTAGCTATATTTTAATTAAAATATATATTATTAAATTATAGTTTATTAATTATATTTTTACTATAAGAATTTTGAATAAAATTCTTTCAAATCTAGAAGGAGGCAGTTTTCCCTGTATTTAGGCAAGACCTTTTAGGCAATAGGCTGACCAGTTGAAAGACTGAAAGTTGAACTCCTTTCTGTATGCATGTGGTAAAACATATACACATACTTTTTCACACACCTAACATCAAACATGGAAGAAATAGAGAAGTAAGTTTGAGGAAAGTCAGAGAACACTTTAACAGCAAAAAAAGCAGTCAAGAGAGCCATAGAATATAAAAACAAAAAAGAGGGTCACATAAGAGTTGCCCAGGAAAGATACAAAACATCATCTTTGAAAGGGATGTTAGGGCACTCACTACATAATATCTGTAGAAATGTCTGGGTCTCCTGAGAGATGGGCACTCTATCAACACAAGGTATTATGGCTTCTGTCTTTATAACTGAAAGATTGATATTCTTTGGTAAGATTCCATGTTCAGCATAGAAGGAGCACAATTGGAAGTCTGAAACAGCACTTTCCCCTTTTTCTCCAATACAAAAGCCTCCTTCCAGTGTGTGACCTTCCATGCAAAACAGCTCATTTTTAAAGCTTAGTTCCAGTCTCCTAAAGATCCTTGGTTACCAGCCATGGGAAAGGATATCATGTGACAGAGGCACAGTCCTTTCTAAGTGACAGGGGAAAGGTCCTGCTACAATCACTCTTAGTGAAGAGAACACAGCACCATTTGGTTGGTAAGAATTCTTAACCATACGAGAAACAGAGAGAGGATACTGTGCTCTCATTTTCCAGCTTCTCACATTTTCCCTTGTGAAAATATTTCGAGGTTACAATTAATGCGATGTGGCAGTTAAATTCGTAAGAAGTTTTAAAAAGCATGTTATAGAAGTAAATATTGGCTTCAGCTTTTTTTAAGGCAAATAAAAAAAAAGTGCTGACTAGAGCAAAGGAAAGTGGCTTTTTTTTTCCCGTCCCTCCACTGTCAATAATTGTTATGTATGTGTTCATGCCAGAATTGCTGAATGGTAGAAGACATCATATATTATAAGTATTATAAACAAGTATACAATATGCAGTCAGTATGAAGGTAATTTAAAATAGTAAGTCACTTACCATGTCAGTAGAAGACATAGTTGGCAAATACTCTGGGGCCAGTGTGGTGTCATTAGATATTGAGATATTAGCTGTAAGCAAAAGACAATTATTTTATACTATAAAACTAAAATAGAAAAAGACCTTAAATGCATAATTAGGTACTTTTAAAAGAAGGGTTATACAGTAAAAATGTCTTTAATGACAACATAAGGGCACAGTGAATTTTTATTTATTATAAATGTGTTCACCTTTCACCTAGATAAAACAAAGATTTGGACACATCTGCTGTGCTCTAATCTGATAAGAAATGATGGTGAATATTTAAAGAGACGGTATTAAAATTTGTTTCAGGTTTCAAAAAAAAAGAAATAAAACTTCCCTGATACTACAAGGTACTCAATATATTTTGTCTAGTGGAACAAGGGCTGTTCATAATTGATTAAGTTGGCCACTGGCTTCAGAATGTACAGGAAAATTTCCCATATTGAAGCTTTACTAATTAAGACTTAAATAATTTGTAGCTTTTGGAAATTTCAACAGTGTATGAGAAAGGTTATCTTTGCAAAATGTGTGAAAACAAGAGACAGTACTAAATAATAAAAATATAATGGAGATGAATATTTAATCTAATTTTAAAAATTATTTTCATATAATGTGGCGTCATTTATAGGTTGAAGATGGCACTTGAAGAAGAATCTAATTTATTAAACCAACCTTCCTCTTGGAAATGTTTCATTCCTTTTTTAAAATTTTATGTGTCTGAAAATTAAAAAATAGTATTTAAAAAGTACTCTATAAAATATTTTTCTTTATCAGATAAGCCTTTTTCCTATTTTGCAAAGCTTTATGTATTATAAAATAAACTATTAGAGCATATTTCTAATTTATAGAAGTATTATAAAACAACACATCAGGGTTTTTAATTATTCGTTTGTTTGTTTAGGGTCCCATAGTTTATTTAACATCTGAATTGCTAGCTACTGTTTGATCCCTACTCCAGTGCCTCTGAGCCACTAGCTTGCCTTTTTAGTTTGCCATGCTTCAAGTCCTGCCTATATAAACCTTTAAGAAGAAACACACAGGTTTTGATAGCTGACATTAGAGTATGAGATCCATAAGGGAGGAACAGAAGAAGCTTATCTCATTCACTGTTTTTCCCTAAAATCTACCCAGTGTAGCTCTTAACAGGAACTCAAAAATATTTATTTACTGTCAATAAAGGAAGTTAGAAAAGAGGGCATTTCATGACTAAAAATGAATGAGAGCAGATAAATTGGGGAAGAAAAAAAACAAGAAAAACAACTAAAAAAGAGAAAATATTTAGCTTGAGCCCTACTTTTGGTCAATTTTGGAATTCACTCTGGTCTTTCAAGACTTTAGATTGTAAAACTGTTAAACTAAAGCTAGCTGTTGCCAGAGTTTCTCTATTTCAGCAGTAAAGCAAGTACATGTGCATATTATCTGTGTTCTTATTCTGTTTCATTACAGATCACAGAGGGAATTAAAATAGGCTGAAGCACATCAGAAAGCTAATCCACCACGATCAAGTAGGCTTTATCCCTGGGATGCAAGGTTGGTCCAACATATGCAAATCAATAAATGTGATTCATCACATAAGCAGAACTAAAGAAAAAAATACCAGATTATCTCAATAGATGCAGGAAAGTCTTTGGATAAAATTCAACATCCATTCATGTTTAAAAAACTCTCAACAAACTAGGTGTTGAAGGAACATACTTCAAAATAATAAGAGACATATATGACAAACCCACAGCCAACATCATATTGAATGGGCAAAACCTGGAAGCATTGAAAACTTGTGCAAGACAAGGATGCCCTCTCTCAGCACTCCTATTCAACATAGTATTGGAAGCAATGGCCAGGGCAATCAGGCAAGAGAAAGAAATAAAGGGCATCCAAATAGGAAGAGAGGAAGTCAAACTATCCCTGTTTGCAGACAACATGATCCTGCATCTAGAAAACCCCATAGTCTCAGCCCAAAAGCTTCTTAAGCTGAAAAATAACTTCAGCAAAGTCCCAGGATACAAAACCAATGTGCAAAAATCACTAGCATTCCTAAATATTAACAACAATCAGGAACAAACTCCCATTCACAACTGCCACAAAAAGAATAAATGCCTAGGGAATACAGCTAACCAGGAAGGTGAAAGATCTCTACAAGGAGAACCACAAACCACTGCTAAAGAAAACAGAAATGACACAAATAATAGAAAAACATTCTACACTCATGGATAAGACGAATCAATATTGTTAAAATGGCCATAATGCCCAAAGTAATTCATATATTCACTGTTATTCCTATTGAACCACCACTGAGATTCTTCTCAATGTGGAAGTAGAAAAAACTATTTTAAAATTTATATGAAACAAAAAAGAGCCCAAATAGCCAAAAAGAACAAGGCTGAAGGCATCATGTTACCCAACTTCAAACTATACTACCTGGGTCTAGTAACAAAAACAGAATGGTACTGGTACAAAAACTGACACATAGACCTATGGATCAGAATAGAGAATCCAGAAATAAGACTGCACATCTATAACTATCTGATCTTCAACAAACCTGACAAAAAGAAGCAATAGGATTCCCTATTCAATAAGTAGTACTGGGATAACTGGCTGATCATAAGCAGAAAATTGAAACTGGACCTCTTCCTTATGCAACATAAAAAAATTAACTTAAGATGGATTAAATACTTAAATGCAAAACCCAAGACTATAAAAACCCTAGAAGACAACGTAGGCAATACCATTCAGGACACAGCCATGGGAAAAGATTTCATGACAAAGATGCCAAAAGCAATTGCAACAAAAGCAAAAATTGACACATGGAATTTAATTAAACTAAAGCGCTTCTGCACAGCAAAATAAACTATCAACAGAGTAAACAAACAACCTACTGTATGGAAGGAAATTTTTGCAAACTATGCATCTGACAAAGGCCTAATATCCAGTATCTATAAGGAACTTAAGCAAATTTACAAGAAAAAAAAACAGCCCTATTAAAAAGTGGGCTAAGGACATGAACAGACACTTTGCAAAAGAAGACATACATGCAGCCAATAATCATATGAAAAAAAAGCTCAACATCAATGATCATTAGAGAAACGCAAATCAAAACCACAGTGAGATACTATTCACACCAGTCAGAATGGCTATTACTAAAATGTCAAAAAATAACAGATGCTGGTGAGGTTGTAGAGAAAAAGGAACACTTATACACTGTTGGTGGGAGTGTAAATTAGTTCAACCATTGTGGAAAACAGTGTGGTGATTCCTCAAAGACCTAGAGACACAAATAACATTTGACTCAGCCATCCCATTACTGGGTATATACCCAATGGAATACAAATTGTTCTGTTTCAAAGACACATGTACACCTATGTTCACTGTAGCACTATCCACAACAGCAAAAACACAGAATCAACTTAACTGCCCATCAGTGATAGGCTGGATAAAGAAGAGGTGGTACATATACACCATGGAATACTATGCAGCCATAAAAGGAACGAGATCATGCCCTTTGCAGGGATATGGATGGAACTGGAGGCCATTATCCTTAGCAAACTAATGCAGGAACAGAAAACCAAATATTGCATGTTCTTACTTATGAATGAGAGCTAAATGATGAGAACACATGGACACATAGAGGAGAACAACACACTCTGGGGCCTATTAGAGGGTGGAGAGTGGGAGGAGGAAGAGGATCAGGAAAAACAACTAATGGGTACTTGGCTTAATACTTGGGTGATGAAATAATCTTTAAAACAACCCCCCATGACACACATATAGCTATGTAACAAACCTGCACATGTATCCCGAAATTAAATGAAAGTTACAAAAACAGAAACAGGCTAAAGGACATTTGGTCTAAACAATAAAGCCAAATGAATCCATTCTCAAAAGGAAGAAGATGTTAGTAAATAATTATTAACCAAATCTAGGTTTATATTACTATGTTGTTCTAAAAAGCTGAAAGAACATTTTCTTACATTGTATTTCTTCATTTTAAAACATCCTAGAGCATATAATGGGTATACTTTTATACCCATTTCATATTGGATGGGACTCTGAAGCTTGCTATGCCAGTTACTTGCCCAGGGTTATAGTTTATCAGAAGCAGAGTTGGTAGCAAGACCTTGTTCAGCATTCTTTCTTGTCTTACACAGCATTTCTAACCATCAAAATCAGATGACTTATGTGGCCACAGAATTCAAGGTGAGATAGTACTTGCCAATGTTAGATGATGTGACTCTCAACTGTGACCTGAAATGTCTGATCTGTCTGAGCTTTTGAGGAAAGGGAACATATATGAAATTACAGATACTATTTGGATAGTGTTGAGAAGCTTCCCTTCTTGAGCTAGATTCTTTAATGCAATTTTATCAGCTTCCTGTCACGAGAGTTTGAAGGTCTTTTCGCAACATACTTTTCTGCATAAAAACAAGGAGTAAAGACTGAGGAGGAAAGATATTCAAGGCTCTTTCTTCATGAAATGAATGATGGATAATAAAGGCCAGGGGTGTACTAAAATAGGATTGCAATCTGAACTTTTAGTAGCTGCTCTCAAGTTTTGGATAAGCATCAATTCTGCTCATTTAAATTCCTTTTAGAATTTCAATTTTTTTCCCCTAAGACAAGCTATTAAAGCACATTGGCTCTCAAAATCCCAAAAGACCAGCATCAAAAGGACAGTAAAAAGTATATAACACTTTCCCTACTTATTTTAATAAGCATCTGCTTCAGAAGAAAGACTTGAAAATAAATACATTTAAAAAGCAGTTTCATAATTGCATATTGGCAGGGTATGTTAGAGTCCATAAACAAGATTAAAAGTAAATTTCTTTAGGCTCACAGAAAAGAAAATGATCAATCCCAATTGGAAGCTTGGTCTACAAGAACCGTTGGTTACCATTTGGATCCAGGTGCAAATATTTTGGCAACCAATTGCAGAATGATCCATTTATATGGAATCTGCAACCTCCTTAATTAGGATTCTGGAAAAGTCAAATGGAAAAGCCAAAACACTCTACACTGTCTCTCCCATTTACTCAGCATCCTGGCTCATGAGGCAAAGAAACTCTTTGCCCTAGGAATCTGGCTAACTTAGATTTAGCCAATTACCACTGGGACAATCTCTGTTTCATACTGGCTTTCAGGGAGCTACCACAGGTTGATCGTTTTCCATACTTGGATTTTCATATCTCGTTCCTCCTTCCCATGTATCAGATTTTAGCTGATTTTCTGGAATGAGGGAATGAATATTGTAAGTAATTGACATTTACAAATGTATCTGTGACTTTTCCTTCTTAGCCTATTTATTCCAAAAATTTTTTGTGTGTGAAAAATCAGACCTTGGCGATGACCTTGAGCAGTAGGATATAAATAACTCCCACAAGCTTAGCATTCCAATAATGGAACACTAGGCATTTAAGCTGACTTCTTCATGTTTAATGAGAGATTTAGAGAAAGAACAAGGGGATCAAGTATGGCTGCAGTTGTGGGAGCTGTGAGAGAAAAAAGGAGGTGACATCCACGTGTCAGTGTTGGCACACCTCTTGCATAGGAGTATCTGTTGCACTGCTAAAGGTTATTCCCCTTTATCTTCTAGTGACCTGGCCCCAGGAACTACCCCATGGCTCCTCTGCTTTACATATTAGCAGGAACTGTACCATCAGGAACAGCTACAAACTCACGTGAGACTGTGAGGTCAAGTGTAAGCAACAACTGGTCACTAAGGTCATATCTGTCTGCTTTTATGTATCACCTAATACAATGTGGAGAAGGGGGTACTAGAAAAACTGGGCTTGAATTCTGGACCCAGCACCTTCTGAGCACAGTGCCCTTAGGCTCCCGCACCGCATAATCTTGAGGAGTTACTTCACACCTCTTGACCACATGTTCCTCATTTGTAAAACTGGATTTGAAACCATCTACCTCATAAGGTTACTGTGCAGATTAAATAACACAGTGTACGCAAAATTGTAAACACAGGATAGATCTAAATAAATGGCAGCTAAGATTAGTCCTAGCTCTGTGACCTGGAGAAAGCAGACCTTGTCCCTGGGATGAATGTCAGCTATCTCTCAAGATTTATGTGATGGTTAAATATACAATGTTATTAAGATAGAGTTGATTAAAATCCCCTGGTAAAATGTCTGGCATTTGGATGGTGCTTAATAAATATTAGCCTAATCTGAACCTGTGCCCTCAACATGGCTTCTTAGGGTTATAGCTATGTGGCACTGATTAACCCGATGTGAACAAGAAAAACTTTAAGACTATTTTCCATGATAATGAAACTTTAAAGTTTTATTCCATTACATTTGAGAAACATCTTAAGGCAATTAAGTACTAGAAAATAGATAAAGGATAAAATTAAATAAGCTCTGCCACATGGTCATGTCAGATTTATTTAAGGGTTCTGGATAACTTGAGCACACTAGTACCTTTTGATTAAGTTAAATATGTATGCTTTTAATTTCTAGGTCAATAAAGGTAAAAAAGGGTAAAAATGGCTTTTGAGGGAAGACAAAGGAAAACTGAGAGAAGTAGCTTCTAGGGAAATTATTTGCTACTATCTCAGCCTTAAGTATTAAAACAGACAAAATCAGTAGTAAGTTTTTCTTTTTTTTTTCTTATTATCCTTTTAGTTTTCCCAAGTATTTTCAGCAAGACTTAATGATTGAGATTTTCACCACAACTAGGCAAGTTCAAGTTGTATACTCTTTAATCTACAGGCACTCTTCACAAGTTCATCTACGATGTTGTGCTGGAAGTTAAAGAGCTGAGCTACTGTGGAGATATTGAGATGAATATATTTAAGCTGGGCATGGTAGCATGTGCCTGTAGTCCCAGCTACTCAGGAGGCTGAGGTGGGAGGATCACTTGAGCCCAGTAGTTTGAAGTTGCACTGAGCTATGATCATGCCACTGCATTCCAGTTTGGGTGAAAGAGTAAGACCCCACCTCAAAAAAAAAAAAAAAAAAGATGGGTATATTTTGTCCCCAATTTCACAAAAACTTCTCTTTCATACCCACCCATCATTACATCTTGGAGCTGTGTTATAGACATTACCATGGGGAAACTTTTACAAATCTGCTTTTACACAACCCAAAACTAGAGAATTTTCCAGGTCTGATGACAATCCCATTTTCTGATTCCGGCAAGCATTATGCAGAAACTGCTAAAACATAGGTTAAGACAGTAAAAGCAAACTAAAATGATGGGTCTCTTCCAAAACACTATTACCATAAATGATAAAATGTCAACTGTGCCGGTAAAGGATTCTCACAAATGCAAGCCTGAGGGATGCTACAGCAGAAGAACTTATACTTCCTTGTTTTACCATTAGTTTATGATTTAAACCTACCTCATAAAGAGGGAATGGCACACAATAAAAATAAAATTGCATATATTATGATATACTTCATGGGAGGTAAGTTAGGATGATCTTTTATTTTCTTATTTTCTTTTAATGGGCTTTCTAATTATAAAACACATATTGACTATAATATGGGAACACAGGGGATGCAATCCAGCAGTTCTTTTGAATGGTTATAACATATTGTTGCACAGCGCTTATTAATATATTAGAAAAATGATGTAGAAAGAAATGATGTTGAAACTCCAGTGACAACTATTTTAGAGCATCTAGAAGCCTCCTTATGCTGTGAATGACATAAAGGTATAGAAATGGAAGCCACGGTTACTTTCAGACTAGGCTTGGTCTTACAGTTTCATACCAGGAAAAAAGCCAACTTTTACTTGAAGATAATATAGACAGGGATGCACTTGGTTCCTGAGAAAGAATTTCCTCACCTTACTTACACATATATTGTTAAGCATGTTCTCCTGGAACAGTCAACAATAAATCAATAAAATATATCCCTTTTGTTAACAATATAGTGTCTATCCCTTTGAGGCTATTTTTCTTACTTTTATAGTTCATTATTTTTAGCAAAGTTTCTTTTCCCTCAGGATGTAAAACTGACACCTGGTCAGAAAATTTTCTTTGACCCTTTTCAAAATATTAATGTGCCTTGAGTATATAGTCACCGCAAGATTTACACATTAGGCAAATGAACAGAGGTATTAGATTAGAAATTTATTTCCAAAGTTTGGATTAAATGAAACTCTCACTTTTGTTCATTCAAAAAGCAATTAACACTATTTTAAAAAACAATACATTTTATAATATGTGTTTGTATATGTGTGTATTCTACTTCACTGCAAGTAGCACAATTCTTTTTATTATCATTATACTTTAAATTCTGGGATACATGTGCAGAATGTGCAGGTTTTTTACACGGTATACATGTGCCATGGTGGTTTGCTGTACCCATCAACCCATCATTAGGTATTTCTCCTAATGCTATCCCTCCCCTTGGCCCCAACCCCCTAACAGACCCCGGTGTGTGATGTTCCCCTCCCTGTGCCCGTATGTTCTCATTGTTAAATTCCCACTTATGAGAGAGAACGTGTGGTATTTGGTTTTCTGTTCCTATGTTAGTTTGCTGAGAATGATGGTTTCCAGCTTCATCCATGTCCCTGCAAAGGACATGAACTCATCATTTTTTTATGGCTGCATAGTATTCCATGGTACATATGTGCCACATTTTCTTTACCCAGTCTATCACTGATGGGCATTTGGGTTGGTTCCAAGTCTTTGCTATTGTGAATATTACTGCAATAAACACACTTATGCATGTGTCCTTACAGAACGATTTATAATCCTTTGGGTATATACCCAGTCACGGGATTGCTGGGTCAAATGGTATTTCTAGTTTTAGATCCTTGAGGAATCACCACACTGTCTTCCACAATGGTTGAACTAATTTACACTCCCACCAACAGTGTGAAAACATTCCTATTTCTCCACATCCTCTCCAGCATCTATTTCCTGACTTTTTAATGATCTCCATTCTAACTGGCCTGAAATGGTATCTCATTGTGGTTTTGATTTGCATTTCCCTAATGACCAGCAATAATGAACTTTTTTTCATGTTTGTTGGCAGCATAAATTTCTTTCAAGAAGTGTCTGTTCATATCCTTTGCCTACTTTTTGATGGGATTGTTTGTTTTTTTCTTGTAAATTTGTTTAAATTTTTTGTAGATTCTGGATATTAGCTTTCTGTCAGATGGACAGATTGCAAAAATTTTCTGCACAATTCTTAAAAAGCAGTGAAACAGGCCCTCAGAAAATTTTTGTTGATGAATGAATGAGAAGTAAAAAAGGACAGAGGACAGAAGAGAAAACAAGTGAAAGTTGGGGGGATGCCCATGTTCTTTTCCCTATTTCCAAAATTCTAGTATTTATGCTTTTGAATAAATTAAAGAGATTCCTCTTAGAAGAATTGAACACCTCGCCCCTAGACTTTAAAGCCTTTTTCTTAATGACTATGTATAATATACAACACTTTGGTAGCCTCGAGATTCTATGCAATAGTACTAAATACTCTAACTACAATGCACTGAAGCTTTAACTTTTTTTTTGTAAATACAGCTTCAATGTTTCATATTTATCTATAACAGCACACTGGTTGTTAATTTTGGGGGAGAAGGCAGACTTGCAGTAGAAGCCTTGTTAGTATCTTTCCTTAGGAAAATTTATGGGAAAATTAAATGTTTGAAATCTTGAAAGAATACAACTATTATAAGATTAAACTCACTGGGGCATCTTTTGTAGGATAGTGAGAAATATGAAAAAGAACAAATTTTTACTCAGAGTCCATTAGGTGCCAAACTATTTTGCATATACTATCTCATTTAACCTTTATAGTAACCTCTAAGAATAGGCACAATCACTAACCCAGTTCAGAGTTTATCAAACAAAGAGATTAAGTAATTAGCCTAGTTCTGGGTAACACTGAAATTCAAACTCAGTTTTGTTTACTCTAAAGCACATAGTATTTACACTTTATCACATTAACATTTCTAAATTGGGGTGTTGGTGATGAAATTAGATATTGTGTATTATTCTTCAATTGGATATTTTTCAGTTTTCACTTTTGGCTTTTGAACTAAATTATCGTTTTTCTTACACACTCTGCTATGTAATCATCGAAGTACAGTGGGAAATTTAACATCCATTTCGTCTACTAATTAATAGCTATCCCATTTCTAAGAAAAGCAAATCTTAGCACAAAAACCACCCATGTATGGCATGTATCCACTCACATATGTCAAACTTTCTGACTGATTTTCCTACTAGCACTTGCAACTAAGCTTCCTTAGTTGCTCAGTAAACCTATGTATGTGACTTGGGTTGCCAAGCAGTAGTTGGAAGCAAAATGAAGGGAGAAAAAAGTGCATTTAGAAAAGAAAAATTAGGAAATGATTAGGCTTTTTGGGAGCAAGTGAGAAGACGAAAGAAAAAAAGAGAAAAGGAAGTGTTGCCTTGACAAAGCACACACATATAAAAAAGCCACAATATATTGTGGCCATGAAGAGAGGTTTCTTTAGTAATTAGTGGCCCCTATTTCCATTCCTGTAAAATCATTTCTAAGTTTGCAGGATCACGACTCCATCTGTGCAATTGCTGGTTCACTGTTACATACTGTCCCAGTGTTGAAAAACAAGTCATACGCCAGTTTAAATATTATTGACTCATTGAATTATTTTACTAAGAGTGCATGTTGTGATGAAAGGCCAGTCTTTTGTTATTTTTAGAATACTTACTTGAGCTCTATATGCAACTGTATTACTCTCTCACTATCATCTTTCAGTTTGATATCAAGAAATACTAAATTGATGATGAATGTATTCAGTTTGCTACCAAAAAGCAGTAAGGTTATGGAGAAGTATTAACATTGTCAAAAAGTACTAAGGTTATGGGGGAGATACACAATCATTAATCTTATGGAGTTTTGTTAAATATGAAATTGTCATGAAAGTGCAAATAACTATCCACTGCCTTTTTCCAAACCACAAATAGATTTCATCTCCATAGACTTAAAAAATTCTTCATGTTCACATATATATCTTTCATGAGTACCAATAAGAGGTACAACCAACAGTCTTGTTGCATAATGGGCCAACTGCCCTACAATGTATGCCTAGAAGGAAGGATGATGAAGATAGTTCTGTTTATTCTATTACTTACACTTCAAGGCTAAATACTAACCCTAAATTTTAAGGATCAGTAATAGCAATAATAATGGCAGCTAACAGTTGATTACTTATTACATATTAGAAACTGTCCTAAGAATTTTATCTGTAATAGCTCTTTCTTTTCCTTCAAAATAAATCTATAAGGTAGGTACTATTATTAACCTTAGTTTACAGGTTAGGAAGATAGGGCTAATGTACCTTGGGAAAAGGAACTTGCTGAAAGTCACACATTTGGCCTGAGCCAAACCAGGACTTGAATACAGGATCTTCTGACTTCAAAGCCCTATGACAGTACTTTATTGGTACCAACTAGAGGTAGCAGGAATTGTCAGAGTCCTTCTGGACAACTTCCTAGTTACTTAGCACTGACTTTTTACACAGCCTGGGAAAAACTGGACAAAGGAAAAGCTATCACCACTTATGTCAGCACTTGCTATGCAAGTGTAAAATAGATTCCACCCTTAACGTCACTTTTTCAAAAAAAAACAAAGATCCTTCTTAGAAGGAAAATTACATGTAAAACCATAGTACTTTTTATAATTTGAACACATTTAGATATGTCTTCCTTGGTTTCATGTTACCTTCTCTGCCAACATCCAAATAATAAAACAACGAACACAAGTTTCCATTCGCCTCAGGTAGGTATGGGGTTGACATTAGATGTTTTTTTCTGTGTGACAGGTGTGTTGACAAAGCCCACATCTGGCTTCATGAATATCTCAAAGTGTTTTTTTTCCTTTAGAAAATCTTGGTGTATGATTACTCAAACCTGCCTAAGAAGTCGTAAATAAATAAACTTATACATATATTTATGTATAAATTAATAAATGTAAAGGAAGGCTGAAAATCTCACAATTAAATGTTTGTGAAGCCAATATTTTGAACAGCTGGACTTCCCTGAAGCACTGACTGAAGGGGGAGTTTTATCCCCCTTCTTTCCAAGGAAGAGCTCCATATAGTTGAGTGACAATAACATCTGTGTTTCTCTGGGGAGCACATTTAATTGATTCTAATAATAATATATATCATGGGTTGAATGACACATATTGTGCTTGTTTCCAAGTACTTTTTAAATTATCAAATATTTCAAATCAGTATACAGCTGAACGCTAGTCAGCTTTCGTAACTATATGGCATTCTTGTTAGTTTGAATCTTTAAATTTCTACTTTGTATAACTTTCTGCATTGCTTTTAAATATGGGTTTTATTTTAATGTGTGCTAATTTATCTTAACACAAAAAGAATCCATGAGCACACAGCCCAACAATGCCCTAGCTTGTCATCAGTGTTACTGACTGCCTCATTGTGAGGGAAGTAGTGTTCTCTTTTTTCTCAATTCAAGACACATATCGGTCTTCTAAGACTTCTTCACCAATGTAGCAGAGAAGAATGCATTGCATACCAAAATATCTAGGAGCAATCTGAAACAGCATGCCACAAGCATAAAAAGTAGTATCTTGCTTATTTTTTAAATTCATAAGCATTCTGCATTCTAGTCTATAACCATGTTTGTTTTACGGTAAACATTAAGAGCTTTTTCCTCAGAATCTATAAGTCACAGTGGATATTGCATGAATGTGCCCCACATTTGTGTCCCAGCCCTTTGAACACTGCTGTACTTCTGGTGCTAAAAGACCTTAGTAAAAAGTATGGACTGTATATCAATTTTTATTTTAAGGGACATAGACCTGTATCTAATTGCATAACCTAGAATCACTAGTGCTACTAACATGTAATTGTCTGACACAAATGCCTATCCCTTTTTCTTTTTTTTTTTTTTTTGACAGGGTCTTGCTACCCCCTCAGCCACTTGAGTAGCTACAGGTACGTGCCACCACACCCGGCTGGTTTTTCTATTTTTTGTAGAGACAGGGTTTCATAATGTTGCCTGGACTGGTCTCAAACTCCTGGGCTCAAGCAATCCACCTGCCTCAGCCTCTCAAAGTGCTGTACAAAGAATAATACAGACTTTAATTCCTTGCAAATACTGCAATTTGAGTTAATTTCAAAATTACAGGCATGAGACACCGCACCCAGTCCCTATTCCTTTTTCTATGAGAGAAGATCTAAAACAATTTCCCTCAAAGTAAATCCTTTTTTGAAATGCCTTTCATATTATAAAATGGAATTTTATAATGGAATTACTCCAAGAAAGAATTCCAAAGACCAAGCTGAACATTTTTTTATTTTTATTTTTTTGTGAAAAAGTTCTGATGTCAACTCATGTTTGGTATGATAGATTTTAAAGGGCTAAGATATAGAGAATCACATTCCTTTCCAGGAGTTACTTTTGCTGTTATGCCCTTCTGGATTCTACAATATAAATCTACTCCTAGAACATCACATTCCTTCTTTCATTTCTTCTTCTCTCTTCCTTTCTTTTCTTATTTGTCTAGTAGAGATAAACTATAAAATTCTACCACTAGGCAATTCCAATCTGAATTTCTTTTTTTCATAATTTAATTATTTAAATTATCTGAAGTGGATTAGTATCTTTTTCTTCTATAAGCTTAAAATCATGTATTAAAGGTTTACTTAAAGGAAGACATTCCTACACCAATAAAGAAGCAGCAAAGGATAGGGTTGTCACATATTTATATCTGTTAATACATGTATCCAGGTTTCCCCACTTATAAAATCAAGAATAATGTACACATGAATTCCTTGCAAATCCCACAGTTTGAGTTAATTTCAAAATGTTGAGTTGGTTATGTTCACATTCCAGAGCTCCTGGTCTCCTTCCTGGTTGAATCATACAGCTAAAATACCTCAGGCAATGAGACATCAAATTCAGTAGCGGAGTTTTTCAGAGAAAAAAACAAGACTAATTCCTGAGGACCATGACAGCATGTTGAAAATTTGCAAGCATGGAGCCTACACCTTCCTCCAAATACAAAGCGAGCATAAACACAAAGCGTGATGCCCTCACCTGGGTCAGGTGGCACACAGGTACAGGAAAAGAGAGTGTTGTAGCCCACTTTGAAGTTGGAGTTGATGGGGTAGTAATCTGCAAGCTTGATCATCTTCTTGAAAGCATCATAGATAAAGATGAAGCTAATCAGAGAAGAAAAGCCCTCCTCCGTGAAACGTGTGAAGTATTGAACCAAGAAGCTGGCATCAGTGGCTACCAAAATGAGACATAGGAAGGCGGACCACAGGCCAATCCAAAGGCGAAACTCCAAATAGTCAAAATTATTGTCCCTGGAAAAAAGAAAGAAAAGTGTTTAGATTCCTCCTCCTTGGAACACAAAGAATAATATAAATAAAACTACCAAATGTCTACAGAAAGATTGACAAAAATACAAGATCACCTTTAGCCACTAAATGTGAAACTCTACTTTAGCCAGAAAGCACTAAGTTTAAGAATTTAGTCTAATGATACAATTTTTAAAATAGCAACAAAAGTTTGAGGAAAATGCATTGAAAGTAGTTATATCATTTATATGTGAAAACCTTATTATTTTTCTCATTCAAAAAATATGGTCCCTACCTTCATAGAGTTTATAGAGTAAATAATTTGCAAGCATAGCACTGGCACCTAGAATGTGTTCAATAAATGTTTGTATGAGTTTTATGGGTTCATAAAGACACGAAGATCAATATATTTTCTGTCCCTATGTCATCACGGTCTACTGAGGGAAACAAATCGATAAATGTAATCGCACTATAAAATACTAAGTGATAATGTTACAGAAGAAGGAGTAACTAATTCTGGCTGGAAGGAAAGATGAAGTCGCAGAAAAAATTCAAGGTGTTCAAGGATAAGTAGTAGAAACTTTCTGGACAGACCAGAGAGAGCAAGGCCAGGAAGAGGAAAAAATAGTTAAAAAGATAACGTGGCACAAGATGGCCTGTAATGCTCACTGTGTGTGGACAGTGTGCCACCAACACGAGGTGAAATTAGAAATATGATCTGTCATCAGATCAAGAAAGGCTGTCTTGCCATGCTACTGCCAGACCCTTCCACTTCTTATGAAGCTTGCTCACAGATCTGATATTCTGCTGAAGCTGGGTGTGAAGCATCTTGCGACCAACATCTTTCTGTGTTTGTCCCACAGCAGACTTAGAATAGGCTACTTCTATCTAAGGAGATCACTGTCTTTTGAGGCCTTTCCCATTTCTTACAACTGATTTATTAATAGTTCAAGATTCACAACTCTGAAAGGATGGGTCAAGTGTTAATGTCTTACCATTTTATACTGATCCCTTTTAAATTACGTGGAGAGTGCTTTACAATGATTTTTTAAACTCAATTTATTTGTGACAAAAAAGCGGGTAGTAGGTATTACTTGCATGAGAATAAGAAATAAGTCAAGGATTGTGCATGCTTGACACTCTAGAACCTTGCTTTTAGACAATGAGTTTCTGATAACTGCTAATGATATATCTTAAAACTTTCCCATAGGCAATCAACTCTCCACCTTTACCAGCACCAACCCAATCTTACCCAACCCACAGGTAAGTTTTTGCCTGATACAAACCCCCTCATTGATATCCTTACTGATATCTATACTTGCCTCACTCAAAGCCATTTTCCACACCACAGCCAAAATTATCACTTTTAATGAAAGTCAGACACCCCAGCTTAAATCTTTCAATAGCTTCCCATTGCCCTTAGAATAAAATTCAAATTCTTTACCTAGCACAGTGCCTGGCACATAGAAAGTGCCCCATAAAGACTTGCAGGATGAATAAATGCATGTCTGTAACTTAAGACTTGGCTGAGACAGTTACTGACACTGACCTATGAACTATGTCTCATGCAACCAAGACATGACTGTTCCTATGATAGCTAAAAATTATAGAATATTAGAATTTAAAGTTCTTTAGGTACTGTGATGATTAATTTTATGTCCTGACCAGGCTACGAAGTGCCCAGACATTTGGTCAAACATTATTCTGGGTGTTTCTGTTAGGGTGTCTTTTGAGAAATAAACATTCAGATTGGTGGGCTTTGAGTAAAGCAGATCACCCTCCATAGTATGTGGGAGGAACTCATCCAATCAGTTGCAAGCCTGAATAAAACAAAAAAGATTGACCTTCCCCAGGGCAGCAGAGAATTCTCCAGCAGACTGCCTTTGAACTTCCACAACATCAGCTCTTCCTGGTTCTACAGCAGACAGCCTTCAGACTCAAATAGGAGCATTGGCTCCCCTGGGTCTCCAGCCTGTCAGCCTTGTCAGCCTCTATAATTGCATGAGCCAATTCTTTATAATAAATCTGCACACACACTCACATTTTATGGGTTCTGTTTCTCTGGAGAACACTGGCTAATACAGACACCAATCTGTCAAATTACGACTCATTTTATAGATAAGGACACCAAGACCAATGGAAGTTAAATCATTTATCCAACATCAGGGTTTTAAGGCCTTTCCTGACAGAGCTTGACCAGAAACCAAATCGCTTGATTCTTAGGTTTTCCTTTTAAAAATTATAGCATGATTCCCCATCTGATTTGTATTTAGCTCTAGATAGGGTGAATATTAAAGTCAATGTCTTTTGTTTCTCTCTTCTTATCTAATCATGCAAATTGAAATACATTACCGAAGAAGGAGATTATTAATACTGGGGTAAAGTTATCTTCGATAGACTTTATGGGATCCTTCTGAAGATAACTTTTACTTTCCTTTGCAGTTTGCTTTATGTCCGGAACACCACTGTTTTAATCCTATGCATGCCTATGTGAGATAAGTAAACTATAGAAAAAACTGAGTTCTAGAAATTTGATATAATTTACATTATCATACAATGAGTCAGTGTCAGAATAACAACTAAGAAATACAGTTCTGTTACTTCTGAGACAACATACTTTTTCCTTAAATTAAAATAAAAATTTTAAACAATTACCTAGTTTTGCTACCCTAGCAAGAAGATGAAAGAGCAATCTTGATTTGTTCTAAGAATGCTAGTAGTTGTTTATAGATTTAATGTTTACAGGATAGGATGAGAAACAAATCCATTAACTAGCTAATGGTTAGGAACAACATTAGTTTGGGTACAAAGGAAAAGATACATGTATAAACTTAAACCTTAGAATCTAAACAATATGCTAAACTAGCTGCTTTAAAAGACTTAAGCAATCCTACAGTAGTTCAACAAGAATGACCCAAATAAAGTCAATAAAACCAATGGCACTTCATTATGAAAGTGATATGTGTAGAGCATCAAGAAGAAAGAGGAATAAGGGATGAGAAAAATGTAAATAAGTTGATCATCAGTAATGATTACAGTAAAATGGTATTATTACATCCAATAAATTCCCTTGGTGCCAAATTTAAACAGCAATTAAGTTTTAAAAAGCAACAGGAAATGATATTAGAGATCAAAGAAGAAATTATGGTGAATTAGAAGGAAAAAATAGATTCATATCATTATGGTACCACTCAGTGTTCCTAGATTTTTTGAGTCATAGTTTCTCAGTAGCATAAAACCAAGGATACAAGACAAACTGAAGAAGTCACATCTGAAATATGCTACAGAAATTAATGTGTAGCCACTGACAAATAAATATAAACTCCCTAAAAAAATACATCGGGCAATATCATGGAAGAATTAAAAATTTGAAGGCTTAAAAGTAAACTGTTTAAAGAATATAGGGAAAAACTACTGAACGACCAAATGATAATAATACAAGTTAAAATCCAACCTTAATTGTGAAGTTTTTATATAGCTTAGAACACATTGCTGAAACATCTTTCAGATTCCTCACCCAAGTAAAAAGAAGGAATCTAATTATTATTGTGATAAAATGTGTAAAAATAATGCAAAACAGATTGCAGAATTTGGGAAATAAAACTACAAGTATCTTTGAAAAGTTGTGAGCTATTTTCTTCCTTCTATTACTGATTTTAAGAGATGGCAGCATATCATTCATATTCCTTTATAATTCTCCAGTTTACAGGGCAAATATCAAAACCTCAGAAATAAATCCATGATTATGCAGAGTTTGAGTCCAGTGAACCTACAAAGCAAGGATCTACCTATTCTTCAACAGTGGTAAAATATGTTGGGGAAAATCTGGGCAAGACAAAGTAAAATGGTTCTTAACTGAAGGACTTTTTCAGATCACTTGCATGCTAAAGTCTAAAGTGAACTACCAAGAGGGGGGCATATAGTATACAGCACTTCCCAGACTTACTGGGACCACAGAGGTTTTTTTTTCATGGAGCATGGAATGAGTCTAGTAATTGATGAAACACACTTTTGGAAATAGTGATCTACCCAAATATTTTGTATCTAGACAGAAGATTACCACTGCTGCTGCTATAACATAAACAAATGATATAGCATTGAGATTAAAATAACGCTTGCCACATATTACTAAGTGATGGATTTAAAGCATGGCTTCTCAAATGTTTCTTGTTGATGTACAACTGTTTTCAAATAAATCACTTGGAACTATGTTATGTTACCAATTATGATAGAAAAAAAGGAGAATGAGAAAGGAACTTGCTTAGTGAAAGGAAATAATCTGTATCTCACAATTACTTAAAACAAACTGGGATGCAAACATTTTCTGTAGATTAAGGCTCTGATCACATTTCATCCAATAAATCTTTCTGCAAAGTTTGTGCATGTTTGTTCCTGTTTATAGTACATCCTTGTTTAATCTTTCCACAAAGGCTTTCTTGTCTCACACAATGTTTCCTTAAACATATAAAAACTGTTTGACTCTTTCTATAAACTAACATGAATAAAATTCTTTCCAATGTTCTTCTGAGAATTATGATAGAAAACGGATTTATAATAATAATTACCTACAGAAAATTCACAACACTACTTAAAATTTGGAACTTTTTACATTCTCAAAAGACTCCTGCTGATATCCTCAACCCTGTTTTCAAAAAACTGGTTTTAAATCCTCATTCCCTCCTCCATCTTATGACTATTTTTGATAACACACATACTTTCAAAGGCTATATATGAGTCCATAAGTCCATGATGTACTAGGAAGGTAATGACAGTTCTAAAATTAAAATCCTAAAAATGTATAACAATATAAGACTATGGGAATGCCGACAAGGAGTGCCAGCAGGCCATGAGACATTCTTCAATCTACCTAAGGATTGAGATCTGCCAGTAAAGGCAATTCTCTCTTAGAGGTATCAACTACATTAGAAAGAGGCTGGAATACCCAATTTGATTTTGAATCTATTTGTGTATTAATGTGGCCACTTGGGGAAACTCACGTTTCCCCTTCTTAAAATGATCCATCAATTTCTAAAAGAAAATGCTGATATCATAATTGCGATGCCCATTAGAAACTTCTAGTGATTCCTGAAGAGACTTGGACTCTGGAGTCAGAAAGCAGGAATTCATATCCCAGCCCCACCGATGACTTGTGATATAATATTAGGCAATTTACTTATTGTTCCTGTGCTTGTTTTTTCATCTATAAATCAGGATGTGGTCCCTACCTCACAGGATTGCTGTAAGAATTAAATGAGTTAGTACATGTAAAGTGCCTAGGATAATACTTGGTACATGATCAACTCTCAATAAATGTTAGGTATTTATTCAGCTGAGTTTTGGAAGCTATCTTTAGTTAAGAACATGAAACTGGGGTGAGGAGCAGTGGACTAAGTAAAGAGCATCCAGTCTCTTTCATTATTGAATGATGTGAACTTAATCAATTTAATTTCTCTAGCATGTCAGTCGGGATCATGGCAGGAAACAGAAGGCATTCTGAAGTAACAACAAATGGCAAGGCACTCAGGGACCATCAACAGCAGGAAGCCACTACTAACTTCAGTCTTGAAAAGGCCAAGGAAGGAATAGAGCTACCAGAGCCTGGTGAGGGCTAGAGTCAAGGTGGATGAGCCACTTGACAGGGGCTAAAGTCCTCGGGGATAAGCACTGCCAGAATGCTGTGCTAAAACAAAGACGGTGAGCTGGGGAAAGGCAGACATACTCAGACCTCTCTCTCTCTCTCTCTCTCTCTCTCTCTTCCCGTCTTGTTGGTACTCCCCATTAGCCAAACCCAAGAGGAAGCCAGAAGGCAAAGGGGCATGGGTGTTGTTGTCCACAGGCATCAGCCCCTAGAGCACAGGGCAGGACAATGGGAAAGAGAGTAAGTGGGAAGGGAGCAAGCATGCACACAACATAAGAGCCTCAGTCAAATCACATCTGAAACAAGTGGTGACTACCTAATTGCTAAGGCCCTTTCACCTCTCACATCTGAACATTCCAGTATTCTGAGTGATTCTTGGATCTGCCTAATCACTATTCTATGCTCTATCTAGCCTATAAAGGTTCTACAATTAAGCAATTCTAATTTGCAATTAAATATGTATGTACATACTTGCTGAAATTAAATAGAAGCCTCTCAAAAACTAGGACAGGTCCGGTGCTGCTCAGAATAGTGAGTGGTTGACCAGCAAAAAGGCAAAAGATGGCTCCAGAGACAGCAGTGCCCAGGAAACTCTCCAACACGCCCTAAAATAAAGAAAATATAGATGTTAAATGAAACACATCTTTTTTCTTCTCATTTGTGATGTCACTAGGCAAATAAAGCCACGTGAATATACTATTAGGAGGGTCTTAGCAAACACAACAAGAATGAAGAACAAAGTCTTTTACCAATATGCATATTGCCACCACTTATTTCACATTTATTTCACCTACAATTTAGTCATGGTTCCCTACTCCAAGGGTCGACCTGCTCTAAAGCACTATAATTACTATGATGGCTGGTGTGTAGAAGGCAAAAGGTGGCTCCGATCCTTACTAAAATACTAACTGAAGCTTCTACACGTCAGAATCAAATGGTTAGAAGTGACTTGGTATTTTTGGTGGCAATTTCCTCTTTGTGGTTCCTTTCAGTGTTTAGCCTGATTTCGCCTTGCACATAGTAGGCACTTATCAGTAGCTCTCTTTTATGTACAAAAGCTATTTTTTTCTAGAGAAACACCTTTGAAATAGAAAGGGGCACAAAGGGGACCAAAAAAGTGATTTGTCCTCCATTCTGCAATTTCTCAGACACCAATTTCAAAGACATTCTCATTACATTTTCATTGTCCAATGTAAACTTATAGAAGAGCTTCAATTAACTATTTCTAGAGAAAATATATGTGCTGGAACATAAATAAGTAGTCTTTTATGGCCACATTTCCTTTTAGTTACATCTCTGGAAATCAACCCATCATTTTCCTTTAGCATAATAAAAATAAAGGTGACGTGTCAACGAGGATCACTGACTTACAAAACCATCCTAACTTTCCTAATCACGTCACTCAGGACCAATGCTTTCAAGGATGACAAACTAGCCTGTTTCCTATATTTTTCATTATTTCAAACTTTAGTTATTAGTTTAGTTAGTAGTTAGGTTGGTGCAAAAGTTATCGTGGTTTTTGCCATTAAAATAATTAAAGTAATGGCAAAAACCGCAATTACTTTTGCACCAACCTATAGACAAGCACATGTGTATTTGTAGGAAGCTTCTTTTGTAGACATAAAATAATATTTTATGAAGACATGATTTTTAAACATAAAAAGATGACAGAAACACTTTATTCATACACGAAGCTATAAATCTGAACATTAAAACTTGCAAAATAAAACATTTTCAAATGAGTAAAGAAATTCTATAGCTTTAAAGGACACAATAATATATTCAGTGGTACATAAAACAGTGGAGCAAAATCATGTGATCTCTTGGTATAGGAAGAGTTCTCTCTTCAATTAAACAATAAATTACATGTTGTTAGAAGTATGATTTATGCCACATAAAATAAGCCTTTTAATTGAAACGACCCCCTGACTGGAGCAGAGTGGATTTCTGGGGAATCTGCAGTGTCCCTCAGTCATTTCCTGTGACCCTCAACCTCCGAGTTAACCTATCCATCTGTCAGCCTCACTAGGCCACCTCTTACCATTGTCCCAAAAGTTCTCCAGCAACTTCTCATTCACTTATCATTTTTAAAGAAAATACAATATACATAAAATGATTATGAAGAAATTGTTTTTTAAATCAACTTACAAAACTTACACAGTAAGTGCCACTCAAAAGCTTAGGAGACCATTATTACAATAATTACTCAAAATATTTCTTACACTACTTCAGAGACAGCAACATTCTCCATAGACTGACATTAGCAATAGCACATCCTCCTATTTTAAGGGTGGAATTCAATTCAGAAAACAAACAAAAATCCTTTAGAGCAGCACTAGATAATAATGTAGTTGGGATGACGGTGGATAAAAAACAAGACTTGACAATTAAATAGTAAGATTGGCTTCTCTCATGGCAAATACACACACTCTGAAACAATCCAGAACAACTCCAGTTCATACACAAATCTAGGTTTGAAGCCTGGCAGGAAGGTCTCATAAGGACTTCCATTTACATGGATGTAGGTCCAGCACATGGCTGAAGGGTACCATCTCATTATTTATAGCCATTCCGTAGAGAGACTATCTTGCTCATTCTTCCTTACAGGGACAGAAACCAGAATAACAAGGAAGGGCAGCAGAACCAAGATGTATTTATGCAGAGAAGACAGAAAAAGGTTATCCTAGGCCAACAAATAGCATTTGCCTTGATTTCTGAAACATTTAGACATTGAGATTCAAGGGAGTTAAGTGATATGAACAAATTCACATTCAATGTGACACAAGTCTTTGGGTCTTTAGTGTATGTACTTGCCCAACCAGACTTCACCCCTGGTAAGGATAAAAGGTGTACCACAGACTGGGATTTCAACCCTTGTGCATAGACAGTGGGCTTTCTATGTCTTTATAATTTATCTTTCTTTTTTACAACTTACACCAGTGTATGCATAAGACGAAAGGTAGAAGCTTGAATGCTTCCTGTGGCAGGACAAGCTACACTCTGGGTGCATGTGATAGGCAGATATACTACAACATTCTTTATTAAGCAAGGAGTGATATTTCTTATCACTACTATGGATCAAAACAGCACTGACTGAGTGTAAGGGAGAATATAAAGGGGAAAAGAGCAATATAAAAGAAGAGATTTTTGCATTCTCTACTTGATTTGACATAGCCATTAATCTTGGGGAGGATAAGAACAGGGTCTTCTGGCATCATCCATGTTTCTCTTTCTCTCATCATGCTATCCACCATCTCTACATGTGGTCTGTAGACACTCAGCAAATGTTAAAGGAACCAAGAAGCAAGACCCAAATGATACTCTAGGTTCCACTTATCAAAGGTCAACAGGCATTGTTGCTCATTCGGTAAAGATAACAACCAATTTCTTCCAGAAAACCACTTTGATTTATGGAAGCCATATGACTGTTAAAAGGCATATTTTTATTTCAGTACTTGATCCTTTGGTAAGTGCTACAGTTTCCATTCTGTTGCTGACAATCTTGAAACACAGACAGGTGATTTATTATACACACTGCACTGGAAACTTGCTTAAACTTAGAGATGTTTCCAGTATTTCTGAGAAAATAACTATTTGACATCTTCCTCTTCACAATACAGAAATTTAAAAAATAACATGTAATGAATAACTGTAGTTTAACTGTAAAGTTTAAAGCAATTTATAAGGTGAACTATCAGAAACCTCTTTTCTGATTTATTATATTCAGTGTTCACTCATACAAAAAGGAAAACAATGTGTGGATATGTGTATTTTTAAAAGCCATAACTCATAAAGGCATTTCTACACCTGATTTCTCAGAGGAACATATTCCCTAGCAATTTATGAGGCTGCAGACAGCTAAGCTCTGAGGTGTGGAGCAATAGGATGCCACAAAGTGCTCTAGTCCATTTTGGTTGGGCTTTCATTTTATTCCACTTTTGATGTGACACCACTGTGGAACAGTAGAAAGAGCAAACAACTGGCAGTCAGAAATCTGGAGTCTGGGCTCCATTCTGCCAAAGAGAGCTGATGGTCTTAGAAATGTCACTTCACCTCAGTAAATTTCAGTATTTTTATGGAGAGGAAAAATTGAGACACTGTAGTGGAGCACCGGACTCTGGAGTTAGACAATCCCAGATAGACATCTATACCATATTATTTCCTGGATCAATGACTTTAAGCAAGTTATTTAACCTACCTATGCTTCCTGGAGTTAGTATGCACATTAGATAGATAATGTATGTAAGGTGCTTAGCATAGTCTCTGACTGATAAAAACCTTTTCAATACATGGCAACCATATGTGTACTGTACTTATTTAAATATTAGATGACGGCCGGGCATAGCGGCTCACACCTGTAATCCCAGCACTTTGGGAGGCTCAGGTGGACAGATCACCTGAGGTGAGGAGTTCGAGACCAGCCTGGCCAACATGGAGAAACTCTGTCTCTACTAAAAACACAAAAATTAGCCAGGCATGGTGGTGCACACCTGTAGTCCCAGCTACTCAGGAGGCTGAGGCAGGAGAATTGCTTGAACCCAGGAGGCAGAGGTTTCAGTGAGCTGAGATCACGCCACTCCACTCCAGTCTAGGCGACAGTTTCAAAAAAAAAAAAAAAAAAAGATGAGGAGGTTGGACTGGATAATCTCTAAGGTCTCTTCCAGGTGGCTCAGCACAAAGAGCATGTCTTGGAGTCAGGGACATCTGAATTTAAATCTCAGTTCTACCAGTGACCAACTGGGTAACCTTTCTAAATCCTACTTCTCTTCTGTAAAATCAATAGCTACTTCACAGGATAATTATTTGGATAAAATGAAAGAATAATATGTAAAGAGCTAAGAACAGAGTCTCATATAAAGCAGAGATACAATCTAATGTTGATTTCTTTTCCTTGGCTGCTTTTCACCACCTTCTTTTCAGCCTCTCTCTATTATTTCTCTTTCCTTTAAGAGACGAAGGAGAGAAAAAGAAATTCAAAAGAAATGATGTGAAAAGATAAAAATTAGTCTTCAGAAGAAACAGGTAAAAAAAAGCCTCTTTAGGTCTACAGTATTTCCCAGAGTAAATTTTAAATCAACAGAAAAGTCTTAGGCGGCAACACTACGGCCATTAAGAGACGCTTCTTTCCATTCCTTTGCATCACGTGCAAGTCAATGATAATAAACAAAATAGCTTGCTTTACTTTACAGCAGTGAAGTCAAAATCGATATCCAAAAACATTTGTGAATATTTTTCAGCTTGTATTAGGGTATAAAATTAAACCAAGGATGGCCCATGTTTGGCCCATGTTTTTTTAAAGTCAAGAAATTAGGACAAGTCCCAGAATAGTAAAACATATTTTTTACTAAAAGAAATCAGACCATAGGAGCAAGATTCTAAAAAAAATTAAAAGCCAACCACAATTTGTAATATCAGCATTTTATGTCTTTCAGCAACTTGGGACAAGGGCTGCCAAGGCCACCAATACCTGTCATGGCTAAGGCAAAGCAAGCACATTCAAGATGATAAAACATCAAATATTAAAAATCTATGCTGTCAACTTGGATTTATCGCAATTTGGTTTCTTCATATAACACTAAAAAGTGACTTCTGTTGTTTTATGTCCTTTTTATTAAGGACTTTATTATTTGGATTAATAATTATAAACCTGTTTAGGGAGGCTGAGTGACAATAACAGAAGGGGAAAAAAGGCTAAGGAGAAAAGTGACAGAACAGCCTAGGAAAACAAAAAATTTTCTATTTTTTTTGACAATTTTCCACCCACTAAAGTATGGAAAATAAAGGTGGCATCAAATGATAAAGCATTTACCAACATTACTGTCGTGTTTCAGGCTTTAGAATTTTTTTTGTTTATAACCGTAAAAAGAAATGCCAGTCTTTTTGGTGGTGTTCATAAGGAACTCTGCAGCATACTGAATAATAAATAATAAAATTAAATTTTGCTAGATAAGCCTTTGAAACTAAAGTTTAGTCAGGATTTATGAGGTAGCCCAATGCCACTGGAAATAAGCAGTCAGAGCGGAATTAACCTATATGAATTTTGATGTCAGGTCACCAGCATAAGACAAACCACATGATCAAAAATAAGTGGAGAAATGATTCAAGTATCTAAAGCAAATTTGGGTCACATGAGAGTCATCTCAGAAGATTTTTTAATTAAAAAAAATACTGATTCTTTATTTCCACCCTAAACAATTAAATCAGAACCAATGAAGACAA
Organism: Pan paniscus; assembly: GCF_029289425.2. Classification (NCBI taxonomy): domain Eukaryota; kingdom Metazoa; phylum Chordata; class Mammalia; order Primates; family Hominidae; genus Pan; species Pan paniscus. The sequence goes on from NC_073252.2 coordinate 58,629,659, forward strand.
TGCCTAGGGATTCAGTATGTTTTTAAGTTCCCCAAGTGATTGCCATGTGCCCCAAATGTGAGATGTACCTCCCCTTATCCTTCAGAATATCAGTAACGATTGGTCACACAGACCATTCATCTACATTGGGGAAGGAGACTGGATATACAACCCTCATTTTTTTATTTCCCCTGTGTAGCTACAGCCAATAAATCAGTGATTTCTGTCCTGACAGATCACAGCTGCCAAATCTTTATTGCCACCCGCTCTGCCTAAAGTACTTTGTCATCATAAGCAAGGATTTCTGTTTACAATGCCCAGCAGGAAATGAAAAAAAGGCAAGACTTGAAAGACGAATTATCTCCCTGCTTGAAGAAAAGTATGAGCCAAAAATCTTACCAAGAGTTCCAAGTCTAATAGGCTGGATGAGCAAGACATGGAGGGCTTTCTAATATTTTTTTTGTTTGAAGAGCTGTGAATACGTATCTAGATCATCGGAAACATTAGGCCAGTATAACCTTACACAAAAACCAATTCCAGATGGATAAAAAATTTAAACGAAAACAGAAAAGAACTAAAATATGTGGGTAAATATTTCCTTTATCTTGGGGTAGGGAAAACCTCTCTAAATATATCACGAAAAGAAGAAACGATTAAAAAATTGCGATTTTGGCTACATAAAAATTAAGATCTATACAGCAAAAGAAATCATAAATAAGGTTAAAAGACATATGGTAACCCTAAGAAAAATATGTTTTGTAATATTTCTCACATGCAAAGAGAAAATATCCTTATTATACAAAGAGTTCTCATAAGGCAATGAAAAAAACCCTAATGCCCCAAAAGGAAAATATACCAATGATACAAGTATAAAGAAGTATAGACAATCAATAAAAATGTAAAAGGAGATTCACCCTCACTAAGTAATCAAAGAAATTAGAATTAAACAAAAATGAACCATTATTTTTCAACCCACAGAACGACAAAAAATGAGAATATGGGACAATTCTGTTTTTACAAGGGTATAAGCAAGTGGACATCCTTGTCCATTATTGGTAGACATATGAACTGGTATAGCCTTGTGTAGTGTATTTGAAACAAATATCAAAAAATAAAATGAGCACATCCTGCAATCATTCTGCTAGAAATTTGCCCTAGGAAGGTAACCACAGAAAATAAACATGTAGTTAATCACCTACATTTTTTTTGTTTATAAAAAACTGGGAAAAACTAAAAGTCCACTAAGAGGGGCTCTGTTATAGTAATAGCACATGCATCATGTGCATAAATATACGTGGTCATTAAAAATGATGTTAAATATTCATACTGAAGTGGAAAGACATCCATGAAATACTAAAGTTATGTAACAGCATCCTTTATGTCAATCTATCTGTATACACATGAATTTTAAGATGTATGGGAAAATGTTCATGACAATGTTAATAATGATTAATTCTGGTTGATGGGTTTAAGGGCAAAATTACCTTCTACGTAATTTTTTTGGTTTTTTGGAATTTTCTACAATACATAATTATATCTTATTCTCAAAACAGTTGCAAGTCAAACACAAAATAAGAATTAGAATTTAGCATCAGTTGAGACTCCCCACATCCCTGCCTAAATCACTATCATTTTCTGATCACCAAGAAAATAGGGTGACAAAGGTCTTTCAAATCAAAAAACCCACCAAATACATATTACTTAACCTCAATCAAACAGGATTTAATTCACAACTTGCCCATGAAGCAAAGCACATTATTTAAAGCTTCTTTAAAGAAGAAATAGCTAATAAGTTTTAAAGGCAACCAGGTAATGCAGAATCCTTATTTTGTCACTAAATATGTCTATTTATTTTTACCTACCAAAATTGTGTCATTCCAACAGACAATCTCTACCTAACTTTGAAACTGGAATATGTTGATAGTGTAGATTAACGTCACCTTATATTTTCACTTCAAGGAGGAAATGCATTTTGGTGCCAAAGTACAACACTCAGCTAAATTGAAATTCTTGTACAATTCTCAATATAGTAAAGCAATTACCAATTTGCTTTAATCTTGCTGTTATAAATTACACATAATAGGCTTTGTAAAGATTTGTCTATCTTATCAAGGAACATCACATGTGAATAAGAAATGATATAGTTCCAACTTAAGCAGATTGATTAAATATTCTCAGCACAGCTTTATGTTAAAATAAAGTCTCAAATTTGGAGATGGCAACTATAAATGTTCCTTATTATGAGACAAGTTCCCTTAAAATGTGCTCTGTTAAGCTCCATAAATATCACAAAATTCACAGAATCTAAAAATCTTACTGTATTCTTTTGCTAAAAGGTTTGTGAAAATAGGATTATATTTACTCCTGGAAAAAAATTAAAATTACTTTCTTCACTCAGTCTTCACTCTAGACTGTGCTTATTCATTCACAATCAACAATGTAGATTTAAATTAAAATACTTTTCTGTATTTCATAACACTAAAAGGAACAATTTTTTAAATAATATAAGACTTTTCACAAGGTATCAAAAATTATTCCTTATAGAAGTATCTTGCCCATAGACTAAGTAATCCATAAATATTTGTTGATTTAATTTGCATAGGTTCCATTCAGACAGTACTTTGAATGAAAAACCAATAGTAGTAATAAATTCTACTGAAATATATTTATATGCTGACATTTAACAATTTAATTAGAAGTAGCTAAATGAATTAAGCAGTATACTTGTTTGGCAACCAAGAATATAAATGAATTGGCCCATCCATATGAATGGGTTCCACATCAGTGGATTCAACCAACTGCAGATCAAAAATAGGAAAAAATAAAAATAAAACATAACAATATAACAATAAATGCTAATACAAAATTTAAAATATAGTATAATGTATTTCATAGTATTTGCATTGTATTAGGCATTATAAGTAACCTAGAGATAATTTAAAGTATATGGATGTGCAAAGGTACTACACAAATAGTACTCCATTTTGTAAAAGAGATTTGCACATCGATGAATTTTGGTATCCATGGGAGGAAAGGGGGTCCTGGAACCAATCCTCTGCTGATATCGAGGAATGACTGCAATAATGCAGTGAGTTGGCATGCATGGTTACAGAGAGTTTAGTTATGAAGGGGACACGTTATTTAGGATGGTAAGGATGAAAAGCCTTTGTTTACCTGACAATATGGCAAGGAGACCAGAGTATTAATGTGGAACTTACTATAAGAAAAGGAAAATAAGAGTGTCACATAATTCACGGACTTCAGAAAGCTTATGTTCTAGTCCTCCATTGCTGTACCATAAAAAAAGGAAACAGTCACAAGCCAGGGTTGCATCTCAGATGAACGTAATGTCAACTCTTGGCTGAGTGGTTCAGTTACTCAAAGAAGCCGTAGCTAAAGTTTACTGCTGACATTTAACAAGAAATTTGTGAATACCCATTCTGTAAGTCCCAGAGTTCTCTCAGAGCAGCCTAATGGGCAAAATGTGTACGCCAAGCTAGTGAATTCATGCAATCATCTATGTCAGCATTATAACTGTATGATTGTACTTAGAGTCACTGTAGCCTCAACTGTTCTATTTTGAACATAATTTCATGGGAAATAATCTACATAGCTCCCAAAATAATCTGCTTCTAATTATATATGTGTATATATATGCTCTAACATAAATGCTTCAAACAGGCAAGACCTTCTGAACAGAAGCTGGCAGAAGAGTTTGCTTAGACAACAGCCATGCAGTGACTCATCTGTGTTTTCACAACACATTTCTACCCAGCACCCATGTCTATTTGTAGCCTGACAATAAAGGCCCTATGTGAACCATCTCTGAGCTGTCTGCCTTTAAAAGCAAGGACACTGTTCTCAGTTGACTCATTTGAGCTGCCTGTGCTTTTGTGAATAACCCACTGCCACATTTATGAAGGCATGTGACATAACTGCAGATTATTTCAGGCTCTGCCAGTGCTTTTCTGCTTAGTCTTGGTCTACTGTTTAGAAAAGCAAGTGAAGCCAGAGGACTTCATCCCCTAAATAAGCCCACTACACCCCACTACTGGTATCTCTTGGGGGTAACTGAAAAAGACTGTTTTCATCAACACCCTACACTATAACTGGGATTCAAAATTGGAATTCCTGTCTATTTTGCTCATCTGTCTTTATCTCCAGCACTTAAAACAGTGTCAAACACATAGTAGACACTCCATAAATATTTGCAAGGAATGAATCAACTTCTGCCATAGACCTGTAAAATGACCTGGGCCTTAGCACCAAATTTACAAAATATTTTCTTATCCTGGTCCCAGGTCAAGAAGACTTCTCCTGCCAGAAAATCAAAAATTTTGTGCGGTAAAGTACATACCCTTTCAATCAAGAGATTATCTTCCACCTTAAATTCCACATTAAATCACCTTACTCCCTAGTCCTTAAAATATATAAAACTATTAATATTTGTTAAGTTTTGGCTCAACAAATTTAAATTCATAGTCATTAATTTTCTATGCCTCTTTTTCAGTGTTTTTGCCACTTACTGTAATTTCTAGATGTATCAAATTGTAGTCTAGGAGAAAGATATTACTAATATGTTTCTTAAAGGAAAAATGCTTCGGAAGAGAGTGAAAAATATGTTCTTCAGTATTTTCAAACAATCCATCCACAGTTTCAGTGAAATTATCAATGGAGGTTAAAAAATCTATTAATAAAATAATCAAATTACATCTGGAAAATTTCCCCATAAATTTGAAAGTCAACTCTTAGGAGTCACATCCAGCAAATGGTTATTTTAGTGGACTACTTAACATCCTGAAGCACTGAAAGTATTTACGTTTCTCCTGAAATCTTTAGAACACAGAAAATAGCTAATTTCACCAGCAAGGCCTTTCCCAGGTCATATATCACATAGGAGAAAAATACCAATTAACTATGTATGTTACATAATAGAGTGCTCTACTTTCCCAAAACCTACTCATAAAGAAGTTCATCCATCTAGGAGGGATCAAAACAGATCTGAACAGACTTCTTCTCTACAGTCAGATGCAGCACTGTAAAGCCAAGTCTTATGAGGTTGCAAAGAATTACAATTCAATTCAAAAAAGGCAATAAACTAATACATATAGGCAATATTGCAATGTCCCCATCTCAATGAGAATGTCCATCAAAAAAAAGTTTAAAAATTATCTGCACAACACAAGAAAGTCTCTATACATTCTGACAGACGGAAGACAGTTTTGTTCTTACCGCCCTCTCAAAATCACAGCTTTCTTCTATTTTCTTAACATGTGGTTGCCTGTATTAACTTCTTCAAGCTGGCCGTAGGGTGTTTCCCCAGTGCCATCTTCTCCATTTTTTTTCTTGAACGATCTGTTTTAGTTATCCTTACACTGTCATTTAGATGAAGAATAGCTGCCCAACTTGGATATAGATCAAATTTTATAAAAATTCTATTACTGACATCACTACTACAATTTAATGTATTCATTTTTGTCTTACAAATGAGGGAAAAGGAGAAAAACATGCTCTGTCTATTTCATCTCTATGTCCTATTAGAGTTGGTTCTCATAACCCATGCTGCAGATCTCTCACTGGTAACACAGAGGTATGTGTTCTTTGACCAGCACGATATTATTTCCTAAAATGTTAATCAGTTGCCAATACTTAAAAATCACTGGTTTCATTAAGAATCAGAATTTTCAGCCTCTCTTTGAAGATCAGAAAATGAAGCAATACTGGGTACACATTTATGTGGGAAAAAGCAAAGCTGAGTGGCAACTGCCTCTTTCTGATGGAGCATGAGCTCTTAGACATCATCACAGTCCCCCCACTGTGAGAAAGCCCAAGTTAGCTATGTGGAGAAGTCGCGTGGAGAGTATCCAGACCCCAAATATTCTGGACCTCCTAGCTTAGGCACCAACACATGAGTAAAGAAGCTGCTGCGTGACCTCAACCTCTGCTGCCATCTGACTGCAAGTGAATGAGGGACCAAAGAGAGAACCACTCAGCTGAGCCAACCCACCATCCAGCCATGAAAGAGAGTAATAAAATGGTTGTTTCAAGCCTCTAAGTTTTGGGGTAACATGCTATGCAGTACTAGATAAGAACTAAAAGATAAAACTGCACTTGACAAACTAAAATACAATTGTATAATTTCTCCCTTTTTACTTAGGTCAACATAGATGTTATAATCTCCATAGTATTTTTGTATTTAGACAAAAATCTAAAATATGCATGTGCCCAGGAAAGAAAACCAAAGTAGAAAAAAAGCAATCCTATGGAATCAGCTGCATTTAAAAAAAAAATAAGCTGGCTGGCATCACTTATGAATACCACATAGGTTATACAATAATATATAGTAAAGTGGAAGGAAAAGTGTGAAAAGGGCTTCAATCTGGTCCTTTTCATAGGAATATAACTTCATTCACTACTCGTATTCATCACCTAGCACAATAGCTTTTTTGAAAAGGATTGGACCAACTAAAAGTAATTTGGGACATATTTTTCTGGTTGGTGGAGGGAATCAGACACATCTTTTCTATCACCAAAACTTTATTATTGTTGCAAAAGGAAGATAATGCTATCTGAGAAGTAACCAACTAATTGTGGTTACAATTAATCATACAAAATAAGTCAAGCCAGAGTCGTTACAGCTTAATGAGAATCAGGTCCACCTGCAGGAGATATAACTGTTAGCTTGTATTCATTAAAACCAAATTATACTGGTAAACATGCAAACCCAACTTTGAGCAAATCGCTCAATGGTTGGAAGCTATTTGCTCATGTGTAAAATTAAGCTAATTATACATTCCCGAAGAAAGTGTAATCATCAAGTTTAACAGAATATGTTCCACATAGTCAAACTAGTAGAAGATCTAAACCTTGTGCACTGTACAAAATTAAAGCAGCTGATATGCTTTTGCCCAAATAGAATTGTATATCCTCATTTCCTTCCCTTCCTTTCCCTACTTGTGACTCAAGCCAGATTTCATCGAGCTATTTTTATAATTACTAAAATGCTGGAAATACAGCAGCAGGCCAGAAGCAAAGTAAAATGCAGCATCCAGCAAAAGAAAGAAAATCACGCTGAGTAACTGAAAGGCCATCTGCTTCTAACTGAGCTGTAGGGGTGAGGAAGGCAATCTGGGCTGTACTATTTGTGTCCTCCTCAAAACCATACCCACCTGCATGTTGTCAGTGGCATCCCCAAGCAGTCCTCCAAAAGTGATAGCATTAGTTACAGTTGCCAGATAAATGAAGAGAATTGCCGAAAGAGCTTGAATATTTAAAGCATCATAAAAATCACTGGCAAAAAATGGCGCTTTCCTCTTTACGTCTTTAATTAGTCCACCACAGAACCTGGGCAGAGAGAATGCAAACATCCACTAAATGTAAAGTAAATTACCATCAAATTAATCAAGAGGTAACTCATTAAATCAAACACAACATATTTAAAATGCTTGAATCAGTGACAAGATACTACTTAACCACTTACGATGAAACCAGAAAACTATAAAGGAATAAATTTTCTTCTATCTCTTTCTTTTTGGGTCACCAAATTAGGTGTCACATTTCCTGAAGACCAGTCAGTTGGTCTTTAGAAAAGAGTGAACTGTGTAAATACATTAAAATGTTTCATTGCCTAGAGAAAACCGTCCTAATATGCAAGCAGATCATATAAAGGCCCTTCATCATCTTGCCATAGTACCCTTTCCACCCTCATTCATTCATCCATTCACTCACTCATTTATTCATCATTCATTCTTTCATCTTCAATAAATGCTACTGAGCACCTGTGATATGCCCACACTCTGGCACTCTTCTGAGTGCTGAGGACACAACAGTGAAAAACATGCATCAAAAAACCTCTGCTTTCATGGAGTTTACTCTGGGGATGAAAAGGAGGCAGACAATAAATGAATAAATGCAACACATAGTGATAAAAATCAAGAGAAAAATTAAATGGGAAAGAGCATTATGTAGTACTGGAGAAAAGGTGGTTGAAATTTTAGATAGAGTGGCCAGAAAAGGTCTCCAAGAAGGTGACTTTAGGGTAAGGACCTGAAGGAACTAAGGGAGGAAGCCATGGAGGTGTGTGATGGGAGGAAATGCAGCTGAGCCCCATGACAAATGTCAGCAGGTCAGTTGAGTGACTTGCACGTCAGTCTACTCACCCTCCCAACCAAGCCTCAAACCTCAGTCTTCCCCAGGGCTTCTGCCTAGAATGCCCTATTCTGAAGCTCAACAGCTCTCCGAAGTCTTGACCTTGCACTTACAGTTTATATTTCCACTCTTGGCTATTACATTTTATTAGGATCGTCCATCTATCTGTCTGCACACCCACTGGACCTTAGCCGCACTCACTGCCCTGCTTCAGTTTTCTTAGTATTCACAGGGCTATGCATGGTACCAGGCATACTACAGACATTCAATTAGTTTAGCAAAGGTGAAATATAAAAGAATGAAATATATTCTGATTAAATTAAAAATTAAAGCCCAGAACTCATGTCTGTAAAAAAAGAAAAGGATATTCCTAATGGAAATAATTTACAAAAAACTATTCAAAAAAAGGTTAGGGGAGGAGAGGAGAGAAGATTTTATGTTCTCTATCCTTTCAGAATAAAGGACAGAGGAATAATATCCTGTTAATTTGAGAGAGAAATCCAAGTGGGTCATCAGGAGAATGAAATAACTTCATTTCATTCACATTCAATTGCATATTATAATGACATACCTTTTCATGTTAAAAAAAAACCCTGCAGTGTTTTTAAAAAGCCATATCTTCATAAAATAAGTATCCCACTTAAAATTTTACTTAACACCCAATAAAAGGAAGAATCTAATGGTAGGGAAGGAAGAGTTATCATGGAAAGAAATTAGCTGAAGCAATTTAGGAAACCTGAATTCCCAATTGCAGGCTAAGGAGGCAGAACAGTGAGAACTCATTCCTATATCATGCTACTCACTTTTGAATACACATACAGGTGAGAAATGGAATTATGAAAGCCAAGAGGTGAAGGCTGGTACATCTGTCAGTCCTCTGCCATCTCTCTGACCCTAACACACCCTCAGTCATTCCCCTCTAGTCTCGCTGGCTTTGATGCCAGCCCTGTCACACACCAGGCACTCTGTTGCAGCCCACCCACACACACCCACCACACCCACCTGGTCTGTCTCCCACCTCCTGTAGCACTTTCTTCAAATGTTGCCATTCTTTGTAAGGCCTTCTCTGACCACTCTTATCTAAAATTGGAATACAATACTCCCATCCTCAAAGTCCCTACTTCTGCCTTAATTTTCCTCATAAAACCATCACCACATTTACTTATTCACTTACTGTTTATGTCTTGTCACTACAATATAAGATCCTTATGGGAACACAGTATCATTTAATTCACTGCTATATTCCCAGTGCCTGTGACAAATAGGTATATCGTAAATATTTGTTGGCTGAACAGATGAACAAACTAGTGAATAATATGTTGATAGATGAAGGGAAATTTACATTTAAGGAGAACCTCATCATGAATGGCAAAGGAAACTGTCAGTTACCGTCCAGTTCGCTGCAATTCTTCACAATCCCCATGTCCTCCTCCTCCGTGACCTCCATCATGGGGCGTATCCCCATTCATCTGAACATTCTCTCCACCTGAGTACATATTCTTTCTAAGCAAGACAACAGAGCCCAAGAGTATATTAGTTTATTTTATTCATTCGCTTCTTAGCTGTATCATGCTCTGGCTAACGGAGAGATGGAGTGAAAACCCTTAAGGTGAAAGATTGTTATTTCTTTCTGCTAACAGACAGTTCTTTAAGTGTTACATTTAGAACCAATACAAATGACTGCATGAATAGGAAAGTTGAATGAACTGTATGTCTTAAAAGAGGGAAACTGTTTCAACTGGGAAAAAATAGATTTCTAGAAAATTGTTTCTCTTCAACTATTTTACCCAATGTCTTAACCATGTACATCTACAAGGACTCATCTTCAGTAAATTTATGTTTCCAGATATACAGGGGGTCCCCAAAACATCCCCAAAGCATGTCTGTGATACATTCCCATGTAGTAATCTGAGATCTCCAATTTATAATAACTGAAGAACATCATACCACATAACATTTATTTTACAATGCCAAGGAAACGTGAAACCAAGGCACATAAGTGATCCATTTGAGAAAATACATCAGGTTAAACAGGAACCTGAAAATATTAGAACAATAGGTTGACTTCACTTTTTTTTTTAACACAACCTCCTTCTCAGAGTCATCTCCGCAACTGAAAATTATCAACTGCCTGTAATTTACCTTTTGTCAGAGGATGGAAGACTCTTAGGAGGCTCTATCCTAATTGCTGGATCCCATTCCCCAGGTGGAAGGACGATGACTTCATCTAGGAACTCATCAATACCAGCAATCAGGTCGTGCCTGTCTTTTGCTTTATAAGCAATGTCATGGAACACCTAAAGAATAATAAAAGATGTGCTCATCCAAAAAGAGAACTCTGTACATGCTTCACACCATATCAAGCCTGAAGAATGCAGCCCATAACAACTGTGCTATTAATATTAATCCAGCCATGCTCTGATAGTCCCTATTATTCAGCCTGCCCCCCCAAAATATAGGCATTCAGATTATGATTTCAAAGAATAGAGGCAGAGGCCTGAAGAAACAGCTATGTTTTTATGTGGTTTTTTTTCCTACCAATAATATAAAACAACATTGCCTTTCAGCTCCCACTGGTATGTACCACTACTGATACAGTTGCTATGGAAGCCAGATTAAAATGGTTTGGAGAAATATACTGAAGAGTCATTCCCTGAAATAAAAACTACTGGGATAAAAATTGCTGATAACTCAAGAAGGAAAAGTTCAAGCTGAGCGTTAAGATCGGGTTAAGACCCAAACACTGAGCTCTCAAACACACAATGTGAGATATTTAAAAAAGAAAAATCTGGGTTATATTGGCAGCACATTAACCAAAAGGTCTTAAATAGTCAATCATCTGTCTATCTTTTAGCAAGACAACAACTAAACCATCTAATGCAGCAAGTGCTTCATATCTTTTATGCAGATCTCCAAAGAAAGAGGTTCCAAAATGTACACAATCTTTCTGTCAATCATTCCATTTTTCTAACAGAGCTGATGATCTGAAATTTCTTTACATATAACCTAAGTCTTTCATACTCCATAAGTCAAATTCTTTAGTCTTCAGAAGAGAAGATGGTCCCTGTTCAATACCCTTACCTATTCTTAAAGATTGCGACTAAACCACTTCTCTAGGAAAAGAATTTTTAAAAGCTATCAATTAAGTAACATTTAACAGTCTGGGGGTTGTGGGGTTGAGGGGAGGGTGACACAAAATGCCAGCACATAATCTGTGGCTGATATAGCCATCCTCAACCTTATTTTCCCTTGCTGTTTCTCATGATAGAGGCTGGAAAGTCACAGATTCACTTTCCCAGCCAACTGTGCAGATAAAGATGAATAATTCCAACTAATAAGATATAAGAAAAAGGCTGTCTGGGAAAGCTCTAGAATACCTGTTTAAAAAGGGAGATACAGCTAGCATTACCACACCGTTCTTCCTACTTTGAATAAATACAGATAAGATGACTGGAGCTGATGGTAGGCAATGTCGTTTTACCATACTGACAGGAAAAAAAACCATGCTATTTTAAGATCATAAATTTAGCAAGAGCCTTAGCTCTTGATTTATCATTAAGCCGTTATGTTAAAATAACCCCAGCAACTACCTACCTCCAAACTTCCAAATAAATCCCAAATTGTTTAAGCCACTCTAAATCTCACTTGTTAAAGTATTCTTAATTGATACATCTTAGGAGAAAGTATTTTTTAAAACAGATCTAAATTACAAAAATGCAAAAAATAAAATGAATGCACTGAGATGAATAAAATAAATGTTCCCTTGAAGGGAAAAAGCAGCATAGCCATAAAGCTTTCAGTCACAGAATAAAATAGCTACCTGAGTAATCACCACATGGAACATCTATAACTAAGGAGAAAGGTACCCCTTTCTCCACTTAACACATAGAAAAACCGACAAATCAAGCAATGAAGCAAAAGCAATACATTTGGGGAAATAGTAAGCCCAGAAAGACCCAGGAGCAGAAACTAATGATCCTGTATTCTAACAGTATTTCTCCTCCTATGGGAATAGTTCAGAATTTTCTCATATCTAAAATGCATGTAACAACATCCAGGCTGTTATGAAAATAAATGGGGTCATAATTCCAACCTGTATAGATACTTTGCCATAATGGTTGCTAATGCATTTTTAGATGTGTATCATTCCTTCCCACAAAATAAGAAAACCATAAAACATGTACTTTCTGATACCTAAGAAAAAATGCATTATCCATTTTATTAGACATTATTTTATAGAACCCATCATTTCTGAAATAATATAGAATATAGACATTTGAATTCCCAGAATTAGTGTATTAAAACTTCAAGAGATGAAGTTTAAGTTAATACAATGACCTTGAACTTTTTTTTTTTTTTTTTGAGATGGAATCTTGCTCTGTTGCCCAGGCTGGAGTGCAGTGGCGTGATCTCAGCTCACTGCAACCTCTGCATCTCAGGTTCTAGTGATTCTCCTGCCTCAGCCTTCTAAGTAGCTGGGATTACAGGCATGCACCACCATGCCTGGCTAATTTTTTTATTTTAGTAGAAACGGGTTTTCACCATGTTGGTCAGGCTGGTCTTGAACTCCTGACCTCAGGTGATCTGCCCACCTCGACCTCCCAAAGTGCTGGGATTACAGGTGTGAGCCACCATGCCCAGCTGACTTTGAACTTTTTAAAGAATATTTGACATATATCAGTTTTAAGAAATGAAAATGTTTGGTAAAAGAAAGGAAAATATGTTTCATTCCAACAGAGTTTAGAATCCCATAGAAAACCAAAATGCATGCCTTACTTTTTGCAAACCATATAGGATTCAGCTTATTTGTCTCAAATGACCGTACCTCATGCTATAAGGAAGTCTAGTAACCACATAATTCTAATTGAATAAATTGTGACAGCCAATTCACAGTATGACAACAACACAAGTAGGACATTCACAGAACTCCATCTTCCTGATTTCCTACCTCATCAGACATCAGGGTGGCAATGGCTCTGCCAATCTCATGGTAGGACTTGGCTTTCCCCTTAGGACCTAAGAGAATGAACAAGAACCTAATGGAAAAGGAAAGAAGCAAAGGCTATAACACACATTTCATCAAACTCAACATACATAAAACTGAGAAATGTTTAACTTAGTTCATAAAAAGGTTAGGTCTAGAATTTACCTTTAAAACAAAGGTAATATATTATTGGTAGTACAGAATATACTCTTTCGCACTATTGCAAAACACAGTTCATTGTTCAGTTTATTTGGAGGCAAATGAGAATATAGCATAGAAACCTGAGAAGCTTCTTCACTGAGCAGGAAAGGTGCACTTCAAGTGCTTAATATGAGTCATTCAATCTTTCTATTTTAAACTTTTTTTCTCTCTCCATTTCTACTGATTTTCAGAATCTTTGGAGCAAACCCATCAAGCACAATAACTAGAAAGACTTAGTGCATCTTCACATTTCTCTGACTTTTCCTTACCCAATATGGGCAGTGACAGATGATCATCTCCACACTTTTAAGAAATATGTCTACTCAGAAGTGACTGGGAATCAGCAAAAACCAAGTCCTCTACAAGTAAGCCACATGGTGACAGCCAAAGTAAGGAAAGAGAAATATGAGAGAAATTCAAAATAAAGCATCATTCACAGACAGTCAAAATTCTTTTGTGGGTGTCCTCTTGTCATTTACCAACATTTTTTCTTCATAATGCACAAAACATTGCTTCATAGCAAACAGGTCCTGAAACATACAATAACAAACTTAACCCCACTTAGGTTCACCTCTAACCAAGTTGGAAAAAATCCCTCACTTATCACACAGGGCCTTTGCCCTGTGGCATGTTGGCACTGTGGATGAGGGGATCTGATGAGTAAATGAGTAAGAAAAAATTTACAAAAAAATCTACAAAAGGTGACATGGGATAAATCCCACCTTGATATTGATCATGTATCACCTAATGGGGAGATAATGAGGACAATAAAAATGATAACACCATATGCCTGCCCAGCTTGTAAGGCCTCCAAAGCACTTCACATTCATCACTTTATTTACATTTCCATATGACCCTCTGCAGTAAAGAAAGTACCCTATTCCCATTTAATGGTGAGGAAAGTGAGGCTGATGGAGGTTAACAGAAGAGCCCAAGATCTGTGCCTAGTAAATGACAAACAGCAGATATATAGGCATTCTTACCTCCTGTTCTTTTCACCACATATTTCTGCCTAATACTACCTGCCCAACTGATATACCAAGGTTGTGATTTAACAGAAGTCCAAAAATGACTTCCATAAGTCTTCCATAGGTCACTCTGGGTCACTTCTGGATGCTTAGCCAGGGACAAGAAATCTTAGGTAAGATTTTTATGGTACCAGAAACAGCTTGCCATTTTGCTCAGCAGAATTTTATTTTTAACTTACTTATTTATATACCTCACTTCAAATAAAAAAGGATTGACAGCAAATACTTCAAAAAATGTTTGGGTCTGTTCCAAAATGCCCTTGAATGTATAATTACCTTTTTTTTGTCATAAAATTCAACCCAAAAGGGATTCTAAAATCCCAGAAATGAAGAATGTAAAAAGGTGTCTGAAAGTTTGAATACTCAGGTTTTATACCAGGATAACCATAAAACCACTTAGTACTTATTTGCTTAGAAACCAGTTCTGAAGTGAAGCAGCACACTCACTTTCAAGTGTTACCAAAGTAGATAGCAATCAGCAGGCACCAAAGTCTGTTCAAGTATGAAGGAAGTCATTATTTGAATTGAATTTCAGCTCTTTTAACACTGAAGTTCAATTGACACTAGAACTTTTGTCCCTTCGAAGCTGGCCCCTAATTATATGCCACTACGTATAGTATTATAAAGTGCTTCTTTAGGACTGTAAAGTGTATTTTTCTAAAGGGACTGATCACTGATTTGAGTGCAACATACACAAAATATATTTAATGATTAAAGCAAAATAATGCTTTAATCCCATTAAGAAACATAGGTACTGGTCACATTTCTCAATTTCGTTTGCCTGACTACAAATGGTCATGTTTCAATTCAATAAGGGTGTGGGTTTAGGTGAAAAGGGGCAGATGCTGTGCCACAAGAGAAAATATCTAACACCTGGATCCTTAGCATATTTTTAAATAATGGATTTCTTCTGCTTCCATTTTTATTATCTTCATGTATCTAAATATTAACTTTTCAGTAATGCATAATATCCAAAACTTTTCCAAACACTCTGTATCTCTTCCTACCTCTCCCTAGCACCTCCATCATGATTATAGCTTACAAATACATATTATGGAAATGTATTTATCAACTGACACTGATAATGAGTTAATTATCAGGTTGACTATATAGCAACAAAGCCAAAACATTGTCTAGGTAGTGAAAAAACATTCTCAGTCATTAATAGTCCTCAAACATAAACTTTGGCAGGCAGTGAGTATTCCAATAGCTGATAGAGTAATGGAGCCTCCAAGTTACATCCTATGAGACGAGGACAGACATTTTCTATAAAATATTTACTCTTTGTTCTCTGCTAAATAGAACCAAAGAATGAAAGGAAGCAGCAGATCAATGGTGTCTACACAATAGCAATAAATGCAATATATGAGAATTATATTGGTTCAGTAACACAGATATAAAAGTAGTATTCCTCTTTCCTGGGTAATGCAATTTTTATTTTTTAAAGAAGGTATTTCTTCATTAATGGAATAACACCAAGGGCCAAACCAACATGGTGGACATACCAGTTAAAATTTTCACATTACTCCAATCAGGAATAATTCAGTAAATCTGTCTCCTTAAAATGATAAATAGAGAGAATCCAAGCATTCATAAGCAGCAGGAAACATAACCTCAAGCCAAAAATGTCATCTGGAGGAATGGACACCCTTAAGAAGCTTCTAATCTGGATTGCATTATTGAAATGGGATGAGAAATCCAAGAAAACTGAACACAAAACAATCCAACAAGTTGAAGTTCCCTCTGCCTGAAATATGTTTTCTCTCCTTTAACCTTCAAAGAAGCGAAAGCTGTTACAACTTTTATGATTGAAGTACATCCTGCCAAACTCAGCTTTTATAATGTACTGAAAACTCCTTTCATGACCCAAGCTGTTTTTTGTCAATGGACAGATGTTATTTTTATCCAGAAGCTTTTTTCTCTATTAACAAATTAGAGTAAACATCACATTTGTGTGGCTGCAAGGGCACAGCCTACTTTGACAGCTTGGAAAAAAAAAGCATTAATTCATGTTACTAAGTTCTTTTTATTCACTCATAAATAAATAAGTCAGAGTTACAATTTTTAATAGCGTCTAGTTATCTGAATAATCTTCATGAGGCCCTTTTCTACTTTTCTGAGTTTTTTCATATAGTTAATTATGCCTGCGGAAGATGCCTCCAGCATTCTCCACAACAAAAGGATGTATTAACCAAATAATCTGTGTCCGGAACCAATGGCCTATACTCACATTCAGAAAATAATTATAAGCAGAAACAGAGCATAATATGAGAAAAGGAGCTAGCCTTCCTAAACTACTTGATGTTTTCGGAAAAGATATGCACCCCCCTCTTTCCTGATACATCACAGCTATTTCTAGCATAAACTCAGCATGTACCAATCCTTTATATCCTTCTCTCAAAACAACAGTGAATTCAATAACCCATTATTCATCTTTATCAGCCTTGGAAAATGTGGCTAAACTGTGGCTTCCATAATGGATTCATGAGGACCACAAACCCACCATAACCAACTGCATTACATGTGGTAAATATTAATAGCAGCTAGCAATTAAACTGGTGGATGTGGCAAAATTGAACTAGCAGGATCTCCATCCCAATCCCTCTAAGTTTTTTTAATGGCTTTGACAATTAATCACAAACTACTTCTTTTAGATAATTATTTGTAACATATATATATATTATCTTACAGTGCCACTAAGAGGGTAAACATTCTAAATTTTTAACAGTCTGGAGCTTACTTAATAACCAATTGCCTTACATGTGCAAATCAAGATTAGAAAAGCACAAACTAGGGTTTTATTCTTCTTTATAAGAGAACCCTAAAACATTTTGTTCCAATCTTTTCTAGAATCTCCCTAGGCTGTCCCTAAAACTCTTGTCTCAGATTCAGAAATCTATTTAAAGTTCTATTCCCAGCACTGATGCTGAATCTTCCCTTTGCCTTTATCTCTCAACTGCAAAATGGTATAAGAAGAACATTCATCCCCTATATAGCTCAAAAATATGAATGAGGCTGGGCACGGTGGCTCATGCCTGTAATCCCAGCACTTTGGGAGGCCAAGGCGGGTGGATTACTTGAGGTCAGGAGTTTGAGACCAGCCTGGCCAACATGGTGAAACCCCGTCTCTACAAAAATACAAGAATTAGCTGGGTGTGGTGGCAGGTGCCTGTTATCCCAGCTGCTCAGGAGGTTGAGGCAGGAGAATTGCCTCAACTAGGGAGGCGGGAGTTGCAGTGAGCCAAGATCATGCCACTGCACTCCAGCCTGGGTGACACAGCAAGACTCTATCACCCCCCTTCAAAAACTTTATATATATATATATATAGAGAGAGAGAGAGAGAGAGAGAGAGTAGTGGCCTCTGCGGATAGACATAAGATGACAGCAAGCAAAGTGCCTGTAAGATACTAGGAAAATCATAAACATATCCTATCCAGTAACCAAAGATCAAAGAATAGGGTTTGTTTCCTTTCACATGAATGGCAAGAGGGGCCCCTACATAGATAGACATTCACCCGGTTGATAGTCATCCAGCTGTAAGTGGAGGCTAAAACAGATCAAGCAAGTAACAGAGTAAATAATGAAATTGGTGAACTCTGCACAAGAAATGGGAGCTGCTAGAGCCATATTTCCTAGAAGGTGCATGGTAGTAATACTGTTTATTAGAAATAGAAATAATCATAATAATGGCAGCATAACTTTCCTCCACCTTTAAAAAGAAAAATGACCATAAAAAGATACACGCAAACACAGATTTTTCAGGTTTCCTTTCAGTACGATAGAGTAGCATGCACATTAAAACACATCATGAAATGTACATGCAGTCCTTCACAATGCCTACCACATTCCTTGTGGGATTTCCTTTATTGGATTTCACAGGATGCAGCCACTGTAAATGACCCCACATTACCTACACACAAAAAGCTAATGAGACTCCCTACTCAGTGATTATGGCTTGTACTAGTTCAGAGGACAGCAAATGGATGAAGCTATTTCCTGGAAAAATGTTAACATGCAAGGATATATCGTTCAGATTATTGCCCTGAAATAGTTATATAATATTATTGAATTATGTTGCCTTGAATTGCCTGGCTCCTTTTGCTAATTTAAGTGATGCTGTATTTTACCTCTACACTAGCCCTACCATCCATTATAAAAGAAAAAAGTTAGTGAGCCAGACAGAAAGAAATGATAAGCAGGACACAAAAAATGGTCATGATTTGCTCTCAATGAATGCATATTTTGTTAAATAAAAGCCTTTTAAAGCATTTTTTATTTGTACCTTCTAAAGAAAAATGGTAATAAAAATGAAAAGCCAAGAGCAATTTTCTTTAACACTTCTCGGCATGTTTTTTTCTTTCAACCCCTAGTAAAGTTAGTCCAGAGAGACATAAATAAAGCCATAGGGGCACAGAGCTGGACTTCAGCCATTATCTGAGTCAGCTGTTCGCCAGGTGACTGCACAGATAGAACCACAAGGCTCTGCTGGAATGTTTTCAAGCAAAAAACTACGTTACAGAAAAATCATCATAATCCTATTAAGTGAATAAGCTATGATCATCTCTTTTCCACTGCTATTTGTCCAATAACAGCCCTATGTATCATTCCTATTTTAAGTGTCTAAGAAATATAAAAATGGGTTTAAAAATACCTGTATGATGAGGAAGAATAGCCTGCAATCTATGAATTAAGAAGCCTAAAGGAAATTTTCTCTTAATTTTCCTCCTAACCAGGCTCTAAAGAAATCTTGAGCCTCTTTACACTGTTGGTTAATCATGCTCAGACCATCTGAGCTGAGGAGGATCCATCTATCACTGAGGAGGATTCATAGCCCTTCCTGCTCACATGAGGAAACCTAAAGGAACCTGTCCTTGCCCTGGAACCCACAGAAAACAACTCCCCCACCCCCCATCCCAAAAAAAAGTCCTATTCATATTTTAATTTTCTGTCAACCTGAAGACTACAAGTTTTCTTTAAACTGTCTGCAGCACAAATTTAAGTGAAACATTAACTTCTAGTCAACTAATTGCACTCCCAGGTCAAGCTTCCTAACTCTGTGGAGCTCAGTTTCAGAGGCGGATGAAGAGGATGACTTCTCAGGTACTATGCAGTGAAATGAGTATGTGATTATAATAACATTAATATACTTCACTTTAAAACAAAAATTTGTGACACAACATTTAATAGTGAAGTATGCAAATTTAAGTATACAGCTTGATGATTTTAATATATATATGTGTGTATAAACCTACTACCAATTTTCTGATAAAACAGAGTAAATGAAAGCAACTATGACCTCTGAACCATTTACTAACTGTATGACCTTGGACAAATTACTTAAACTCTTAGACCTTTTTTCATCTGTAAAACCAGATAACTATAGTTTATCCCTTAAAATATTATTGTAAGGATTAAGTAGAATAATCCAAAAGAAGAACCTAGTACACTGCCCAATAAACTATTATAATTGCTATTATTATTAGTATATAAGTGCCAAGAAATTTGATAGTATAAAAGTCAAACAGTCATTATTTCAAGTTAAACCTCTCCAATGTGTTTGCACTAAATATTTCCTCATTCTATTGATTCTCCAGCCTGAATGGGAGGAGATAACCCTATTAGCACATTGTAGACCCCAGGTAGGAGAGCAGCTTACCTTGTGGGCACAGGAACTTCAGTCAGGGCACCCAGCATGACAGCCTGCTGTAGCCTAACAAAGGCAATGAAAGGAGTATCCAAAAAGTCAACCTCCCCAACAAGCACGTTGGAAGCTTCTGCATCACGTGGCAATTTTTTCATGAACTTATTCTTCAGCTGCATGAGAAGAACCAAGGAAACACAATTTAGTTCCACAAGGTTCCTGTGGAATTACTATTAGTTCCAGAGAAGGGAACAAAAAGGGCCTTCCCATGTATCACTCACAGGAAATTCCTTTTTACAAATTGACATGCAACATGTTCTAGCTAGCCACTTTTACATTATGTTTAAACATTATATTATAGTAAACATTTATCTGTACCTTGAATTCAAAAATATTGAGGGATTAATCACATGGTTTACATATAAAACAATAATGTATCATACAACTCCATTCATTTATATATTCATTCACTCAACGAAAAGTTGTTGAAAATCTACTATAAGCCAGGCAATGCTATAAGCCTTAGGGAAACAGGGGTGGATAGATTAATTACATGCCCTCTTTAGACTCATATTACCACAGAGGAAAAATAAAATATAAAGTGCTGATAAGTACTAAGAAAAAAAAAATAAAACAAGTAAAAAAGGTACTATCTTAGACAGGGTGATAGGGGAAGGCCTCTGAAGAAATACATTTGACACCGGAGTAAAGATACGAGCTATGCAAAAATTGGAGGAAAGAACATTCTAGGCCAAAAGAATGGGAAATGCAAAGACTTTGTGAGAAGAAGCTGCTTGGCAGTTACAAGATAAGAAAGAATCCAAATGTGGTGGAAGCTGAAGGAACAAAGGAGAGAAAACAGCAGGCAAAGAAGTTGCATAGGTAAGGGGTGAACCAGATTGTAGGACCCAACAGGCTACAATAAGGAGTTTTGGAAGCTTTAGGCAGGAATTACCTACCAAAAGCCCAAGCAGAAAGACGGAGAGGGAAGACGTAAATTTGAGAGACATCACCATGTAAACAGTATTTGGTACCATAAGAAAGGATGGCACAATCCTGGCTGTGAGTGTAGATAGAGCAGAGGGGTAAGAGATAAGTCCTGGGTCACCCTAATTTGTATAGGAATAGGAGAAGATATAGGCAGAGAACACTGAAAAAGGGGAGGAAAACCAAGACTTCACCAGTAGCCAGGTGAAGAAACAGCTCAATAAGGAGAGTGAATCAGTTAAATCACAGGCTGCTGAAGGTTCAGGTAAGATGGGAGCTAAGAATGGACGAATAAATTTGGTAAGATGGAGGTGCTGGGGATTTTCTTTTCTTTTTTCTTTTTTCTTTTTTTTTTTTTTTTTTGAGACAGAGTCTTGCTCTGTCACCCAGGTTGAAGTGCAGTAGTGCAGTGGCGCGATCTCGGCTCACTGCAACCTTTGCCTCCCGGGTTCAAGTGATTCTTCTGCCTCAGCCTCCTGAGTAGCTGGGACTACAGGTGCACATCACCATGCCTGGGTAATTTTTTTGTCTTTTAGTAGAGAGAGAGTTTCACCATATTGGCCAGGCTGGTCTCGAACTCCTGACCTCGGGATCCACCCGCCTCAGACTCCCAAAGTGCTGGGATTACAGGCATGAGCCACTGTGTCTGGCTGGGGATCTTGACAAGAGCTGTTACAGTGGACACCAGAGAGTAAAGATAATTGTTTTGAGAAATGTTGCTACCAAAAAAAGCTGAGAAATGGGGAAGCTGGGGGAGGAGAGAATAAAATAGATTTCTTTCTTTTTTTTTTTTTGAGATAGAACTATTATATTTACAAATAGAATGCATCCTGATACCAAATATTAAACAACTGGTTGAGAAGTGAAAAGATTCCGTCAAATTTCTTACTTGGGATAATATAAATAGGTAAACACATATTAAGACTTGCCAACTTAAAGAAAATGTAGTTTAACCATTCATAAGGCAAAATTTCAGTATATTAGAGAAATATCATTTTAATTCATGGGTTAAGCCTTCTTGTTTTTCATAGTCCTCACTTTTTAATTATAAAGGAGATGGTGATTGGGGAAAGAGGCAGATATTTGATTTTGAATAAATGTTATTAAAGTTCTGGTAGAAGGATTTGAGATTATCTAAACATTACTAGTTATCGAATGATTCCATTTATCCATGACTATCTTATCTTCAAAAAAGCAGATAACTGAGGACTTCTAAGCTTTTATTTCTTTAATTTTTAATGCATCATTTTCATGAAGAAGGAAAAATCAGAAGACTTGGTTTTGTCACTGACTCAATGACATAGTTTGTCAAATAGTTACAATACTCTTTTTAAAGCTCCCTAGACTTTTCACCCTGACTTTCTCACAGGAACCCTGTAAAGTAGTTAGGACAAGTCTTATTATCACATTGTAATATTGACTTTTTAAAAGAAGCTCACATAGTCAAACTTCTTCAAAGTCCAAGTGTGGAGTGGAGATTGGAATTCTCATCTCTTTGTCTTTGCATCTATCGTACTTAGTTTCAGCGTGTTTGAGCACCATGACAAAAATAATTGCAAAGGTGCAGCGCTTCTCTAAGCAACAAAATATGGCACTTTGAAAGGCAAAGCTAAAATTACTTTTGGCCTTAATGATCACAGTCCATTTTTTCGGAACCGTCTTAATGGTGTAAAAAATACCACATATTTGTAAAACCAAAAATAACATATTAAGGGGCCAGGTCTCTGTGAGCCCTGCACGAGCTGGGAGTGGCCTTGCGCAGCCACAGTAGCAAAGGGCGAGGAGGCCTTCAAACCGTCAGGGTTTCTTCCACACCTCAAGGAGATTTCTGCCGCTACTTTCATCCATTTGCCTCTTGCGTGAGCTAACGACCATGAGCTGAGCTGCAGGAGTCCTGCCCACCAGCAAGAGAATAGGTGCTGTAGGAGCTCATTTCCTTTGTTGGGGGCTGGCTCAGTGCCCCCACGAGGCCACACACATCCCACTCAGGGGTGGCTGGACCTTCACTCCCATTTCCAAGATGGTGACTGTCAAGCTTGAACTTGCCAAGAATTTCACTTTGGAGGGGGCCGCTCATCCCAATAAGATCTCCATTATAGGAACTGGATCAGTTGGCATGGCCTGTGCTCTCAGCATCTTATTAAAAGGTTTGGGTGATAAACTTGCCTTTGTGGATGTTGACGAAGGCAAATTGAAGGGTGAGACAACGGATCTTCAACATGGCAGCCCTTCCATAAAAATGCCAAGCATTGTTTTCAGCAAAGACTACAGTGTCACTGCAAAGTCCAACTTAGTCATTATTACAGCAGGTGTTCCAGCAAAAGGAGAAACACACCTTGATATAGTCCAGTGAAATGTGATCATTTTTAAATTAATTATTTCCAGTATTACCCGATGCAATCCCCACCACAAACTGATAGTAGTTTCTAATTTACTGGATATTGTAACTTATGTATTCTGGAAATTGAGTGTATTTCCCCAAAACCGTGTTATTGGAAGTGGCTGTAATCTGGACACTCCCCATTTCCGTTTCTTCACTGGGCAAAGGCTTGATATCCACTCTGAAAGCTGTCATAGGTGGATTCTTGGACAGCATAGGGACTCAAGTATTCCTGTGTGGAGTGGAGTCAATATTGCTGGCATCCCTCTGATGGATCTGAACTCAAATATAGGAACTGATAAAGATCCTGAACAGTGGGAAAAAGTCCACAAAGAAGTGATTGCCTGTGGCTATGAGATAGTTAAAATGAAAGGTTGTACTAATTGGACCATTGGCCTATCTGTAGCTGATTTAACAGAAAGTATTTTGAAGAATCTTTTTTTTTAATAGAAAACAACAATAAACATTTTTTAATAGGCAAACTCATTTCCCATTGAAATGTCTTTCACTGCAGTGGGAAAGAGCAGCCACACATAGCCTGGGTTTTAATGACATGACATTGTCAATGGGAAGTTACAAGGAGAAAAAAAAAAGGTGCATTTGATTTATTACTGAATTCTGGAAGGATTATGGACAACTTGTCAGAATTTATTTCAAATGAATATTTGTTGAGAATTAATTATCTCTAAGTCATTGAGCAATTAAATGAATCTAGAAATCCATCAGAGGAATTATCTTTGCATCTCCTAAGTAGTAGCCAGCACTGACTTTGGTCTCTGTTTCATATTGGTCAATAATTCACATTGTATGAGCTGATTAATCTAGTCATGTTTTACTATTAGGTTAGTGCAAAAGTATTTTTTACACTTTAAGTTCTGGGGTACATGTGCAGAACGTGCAGGTTTGTTA
Organism: Pan paniscus; assembly: GCF_029289425.2. Taxonomy (NCBI): domain Eukaryota; kingdom Metazoa; phylum Chordata; class Mammalia; order Primates; family Hominidae; genus Pan; species Pan paniscus. The sequence goes on from NC_073252.2 coordinate 58,653,917, forward strand.
CATAGGTATACACGTGCTGTGGTGGTTTGCTGCACCCATCAACCTGTCATCTACATTAGGCATTTCTCCTAATATTATCCCTCCCATAACCCCTGACCCCCTGATAGGCCCCAGTGTGTGATGTTCCCCTCCCTGTGTCCATGTGTTCTCATTGTTCAACTCCCACTTACGAGTGAGAACATGCAGTGCTTGGTTTTCTGTTCTTCTGTTAGTTTGCTGAGAATGATGGTTTCCAGCTTCATCCATGTCCCTACAAAGGACATGAACTCATCCTTTTTTATGGCTGCATAGTATTCCATGGTGTATATATGCCACATTTTCTTTATCCAGTCTATCATTTATAGGCATTTGGATTGGTTCCCAGTCTTTGCTATTGTGAACAGTGCCACAATAAACATACGTGTGCATGTGTCTTTATAGCAGAATGATTTATAATCCTTTGGGTATATACCCAATAATGGGATTGCTGGGTCAAATGGTATTTCTAGTTCAAGATCCTTGAGGGATCACCACACTATCTTCCACAATGGTTGAACTAATTTATGCTCTCACCAACAGTGTAAAAGCATTCTTATTTCTCCACATCCTCTCCAGCACCTGTTGTTTCCTGACTTTTTAATGATCGCCATTCTAACTGGCATGAGATGGAATCTCATTGTGGTTTTGATTTGCATTTCTTTAATGACCAGTGATGATGAGCTTTTTTTCACGTTTGTTGGCCGCATAAATGTCTTCTTTTGAAAAGTGTCTGTTCATATCCTTTGCCCACTTTTTTGATGGGGTTGTTTGTTTTTTTCTTGTAAATTTGTTTAAGTTCTTTGTAGATTCTGGATATTAGTCCTTTGTCAGATGGATAGATTGCAAAACTTTTCTCTCATTCTGTAGGTTGCCTGTTCACTCTGATGACAGTTTATTTTGCTGTGCAGAAGCTCTTCTGTTTAATTAGATCCCATTTATCAATTTTGGCTTTTGTTGCCATTGCTTTTGGTGTTTTAGTCATGAAGTCTTTGCCTATGCCTATGTACTGAATGGTATTGCCTAGGTTTTCTTTTATGGATTTTATGGTTTTAGGTCTTACATTTAAGTCTTTAATCCATCTTGATTTAATTTTTGTATAAGGTGTAAGGAAGGGATCCAGTTTCAGTTTTCTGCACATGGCTACCCAGTTTTCCCAACACCATTTATTAAATAGGAAATCCTTTCCCCATTGCTTGTTTTTGTCTGGTTTGTCAAAGATCAGATGGTTGTAGATGTGTGATGTTATTTCTGAGGCCTCTGTTCTGTTTCATTGTTCTATATATCTGTTTTGGTACCAGTACCATGCTGTTTTGGTTACTGTAGCCTTGTAGTATAGTTTGAAGTCAGGTAGTGTGATGCCTCCAGCTTTGTTCTGTTTGCTTAGGATTGTCTTGGATATGCGGTTCCATGTGAACTTCAAAGTAGCTTTTTACAATTCTGTGAAGAAATTCAGTGGTAGTTTGATGGGAATAGCATTGAATCTATAAATTACTTTGGGCAGTATGGCCAAATTTTCACAATATTGATTATTCCTATTCATGAGCATGGAATGTTTTTCCATTTGTTTGTGTCCTCTTATTTCGTTGAGCAGTGGTTTGTAGTTCTCCTTGAAGAGGTCCTTCACATCCCTTTTAAGATGTATTCCTGGGTATTTTATTCTCTTTGTAGCAATTGTGAATGAAATTTCACTCATGATTTGGCTCTCTATTTGTCTATTATTGGTGTATAGGAATGCTTGTGATTTTTGCACATTGATTTTGTATCCTGAGACTTTGCTCAATTTGCTTATCAGCTTGAGGAGATTTGGGCCTGAGATGATGGAGTTTTCTAAATATACAATTGTGTCATCTGCAAACAGAGACAATTTGACTTCCTCTTTGAATAATCTTAAGAGGGTGCATCCAGTTTCCATCATAACTGAGAGCTTTTATGGGATAAATGAAGTAACATTCCTTAGCATTCCTTGTATCCTAGGACAGAATAGTACTACAGATCTTATAAAGATAAAGGTGACTTCTGAAGAGGAGGCCCAGTTGAAAGAGAGTGCTGAAAGGCTTCAGGAAATTTAGAAGGAGCTCAAGCTTTAAAGTTGTTTAAAGCTACCAGTCTGAAGGGTTTTTTTTGTTGTTTTTTGGTAGCAATCATTTTAGTTTAAAAATTGTTGTATTATGTTAGTTTTATACTTTTTACCTGAGAAAAATTTCAAAAGTAGCTGCAAAATAGAGTATGTAACAACAAATTCCTGTGTATCAACCACTCAACTTTATCAGATCTTACCCTTACGTCATGTTTGTTTCAATCTTCATTTTTAAAGAAAAAACATCCAACAACTACAGTTGAGTACATCCCAACTCCATTTCCTTCACTTTTTCCCTAGGGTTCTAAAACTAGTGTTTATAATTATCATGTAAAATGTATTATACATGTGTATGGGCATACACATGATATAGTATTGTTTCTCAGGCATTCAAGCTCTTTATAAATAGTATCATACTCAATGCATCATACTTTACCTTGCTTTTCTAATTCAACATTATGCTTTTGAGAGAAATCCACACTGATGAAAGTAGCTCTACTATATTCATTTTAAGGGCTGCATACTACTTCACTGTATAAATATACCACAACTTATACATCCTACTATTTGGCAGTTATAAATATCTCTGCAGTGTTGGAATGAACACCTTATAATATTTTCCTTATGACCTCAATATTTGAGATTGTTTAATATGTATAACTAAAAGTAGAATTCCTGAGTCTTAGAGAAGTTCCTCCTGCCTCCCAGCTAAAGACTTCATGACTAAAACACCAAAAGCAATGGCAACAAAAGCCAAAATTGACAAATGGGATCTAATTAAACTAAAGAGCTTCTGCACAGCAAAAGAAACTATCATCAGAGTGAACAGACAACCTACAGAATGGGAGAAAATTTTTGCAATCTATCCATCTGACACAGGGCTAATATCCAGAATCTACAAGAAACTTAAACAAATTTACAGATTTCTTTTTTTTATGGGAGATATTACAGCAATTTTGGAATGTGAGAATGATCTAGTAGAGACAGGTTAATGCTGCAGGAGAGATAGGGGATAAATGCAGAAGCAGTTTAAGTATCTTTAAACTACTGAAAAGAGACAATATCCAAATCACAGGCAGAAAAGTTAGCTTTAGATGGGAACACACAGAGTTTATCAATACTAACTAGGGAAGGCAGACTAGATGAGACTAATGGGGGTGATTGGGAGATTTGGCGGGATTATGATGCAGGTTTCTGAGGACTTATTTTTGCAGTGAAATACTAGTAAGCTAATGGTGAGGAGGAGGAAGTTGTGTGAGGTTTTGAGAAAAGAAGGCACAAAGTGGTTTTCTTGGAGAATGAAGGCTGCTTAACACAGTCACTTTGAAAGCTTATCTTATAGGTGTTATTCTGCAGTACAGCTTAAGGAAAATAATTCAACAATTATAGAAGAATGGAGATAAGAATTTCGGAAGACCATTCAAAAGACACAGACTTCTGATATATACTTATCCAATATAAATGTCTCTCCCCTCAAATCAAAAGTACCAGTGAACTTAACATTTTATACAATGGATTGTTGTGGAGATGGAAGTGGCAGGCATGACCCCATTTCCCCATTAATAAAAAGGTTATACCAACATTTTCAACTTCCATTTCAGAGTTCTTAATTAGGGAAAATAAGTGGCATGAGAACTAATCCCTAAGCTCCATCACCCTCTGTAGGCTTTTTATAGATTTTTTTTAAATTTGATACTTCATATAAGAAGAAAGCTGAGGCAAAAAAGCAAGGAACTTAGGGCTAAGAATTTAGTGGAAACCAAGAAAGGAAAAAGAAAAAAAAGCAAAGAGAAGGTATATATATCTTACATGCTACAAACAAAATCACTTCTAAGCAGTAGGGAATTTTCCAAAGTTTCTCCCATTAATCCTTCAAGAAATACTAATATTTAAAAAAAAATTTACATCTTACAGATATGAAAAGAATATCCATGGGAAGGGCCTAAAAAAACATCAAGTTGCCAAGACTGTTATTATTACCTAAGGAAGTTGCAATTATAAATTGTCCCCTATAACACAGAGCAGAGTGTGGAATATGGCCAAGTGGCCCAAACTGACACAACATTTCTAGAATAATCTTCCTCAAACTCTCTCCAGAGAGTTCCCGTTATTAACACAGAACACAAAGCTCTCTAATAATCTGATTTTACTTCCCATTTTCTCCAGCAGACTCCTTGCTCGAGTTAGGCAGGTGACCTGACCATAATCCTCTTCTGTTTTATATACTTACACTCCTACACTTCTTATCAAAAATTGCCTTTTCCTCACGTCTGCTTTTTATAAACAGCCTTTAGAGCTCAGCACAAGACTTCCTACTATCTCAGCCCAATTCCTTGGGAACTTCGTAAGTGCTCATTTCTGAATCACATTTTTGCCAAAGTGTCTTTTCCCCAAGTTTCACAAGGTAAGATCAGTTTATTCTCCACTGTACCAAACATTTGCTTTGCATATCATTCAGCTGTAATAAATATTATGAAGGAATGGACTCTGTAGCACTAAAATCAGACCAAAAGACCATAAAATGCCCAAAAAAAGTGAGGATTTTAAGGTTCAATCTGGAACCTACTGACTGGATTTGTCACAGCAACTACCTGATTCACAACACATGCAGATTATCTCACAGTAGATTATATTCTTCCATAAATCATTTTACCAGTACTGCAATCACTATACCCACACTAAAAAATTAGAAGTATATATTTTAAGGCAATAGCTAAGAGAAACCAATAGCTATTCTAAAATAAAAATGTGTGGTGCCTGAACAGCGGCTCTGCACATAATTCAGCTGTAATAAATATTATGAAGGAATGGACTCTGTAGCACTAGAAATCAGACCAGAAGACCATAAAATGCCCACAAAAGTTCGGATTTTAAAGGTTAAATCTGGAACCTATTGCCCACACTCTACCCTCCATGTCCTCCATGGTCTTCTCCATGCCCACATTCTACCCTCTATGTCCTCCTTCAGACACACCAGGCACACTTGCCCCAGGTCCTTCACATCTGCTGTGTCCTCTGAATGGGATACATGCAGGGCTCCCTCCTTCACTTCCTTCCAATATTTAATTAAGTGACCTTCTCATCAGAGAGGCTTTCCCTGGACACACTAAAATTTTAACTCCCTTCTCCCCACAGATACTTCTTATTCTTCTGCTTTATTTTATCTGCCTTGTACTTATTGTAGTCAAACATACTGTTTTCCTTATCATTTTTATTCATTTTTATTAGAATGTTGCCTTTTTATTACACTGCAATGTAAGCTCCCTGGAGGAAGGAACATTCATTTATTTTGTTCAGTGTTAGGTCCCTAATGTCTAGAAAAGTGCCTGAGGAGCTGAGGAAAAACGTTCAATAAATATTAGTTGAATGATGAGTGATGGTTATTATTTCTGCTCTTCCCAACAAGCCTTCCTAACTCTCTTCTTAAAGAAGTGGGTTCTACACATCCTACCCAGGCCACATATGTGGACAAAAGACCTAGATATAGGCAATCTTAGTAAACTCCTCCCCTGACAAGAGTGGTTGGTCTACAGCATGGAGGCCAATCACAGGGATGAAACCTTTTGGAAAAATCAATATTTAGAAGTGTAGAAATCAACATGTTCCCTTTCAGCTGAGGTTGTTCCCCGTCGTGTTGAAAGGGCACAGGACTGTCCACACCAGGAAAGAGTGAGGTCAGCACCCAAAATGAAACCAGCAGAATCAAAAGAGGAAAACGGATGAAGAGAAAGACTGTTGAGTCCCCAGTCTCAGTCAGTGACATCCTGCAGCTTGTCTGTTCTGTGAACTCACCAAGAATTCTTCCCAGTTTCATAAGCCACTAAATCCCCTTTTGGGCTTCAATTAATTTGAGGTGCATTTCTGTCTACTGCAGAGCCCAGATACAAAAGTGTATTTGTCAGATAAATGTGAGGAACAGCAGGTTAAATGAAATTAAACAACTGTCTGTACTACAGATTTTTTTTTGGAAACTTTAGTATACCTAGGAATGCTTTATATCCCACTGGGAAATAAATAAAGCACATTATGATACAGAATCAGATTAGAAAATTCTGCTTTGGATGGAAATTTTCTCATCTTCCATCTAATCCTACTCTCAAATGTACTTAAATGTCCTCAGACTTTATGGGTGCCTACAATGTTCAAAGCTTAGTAATAAGAAGGCACTGTAGAAAACAGACACCCTGTAATGCTGCAATGAAAAAAGAAACATAAATACCATATAAAAAGTACACTGTCCAATGGGAGGTCACAAGACACACCAATCACACCTAGTAACAGAGTTCAAAAAAGGTTCTTCTCTAAGTCAAAGTTTAAAAATCTCTCCCATAATTTTGGCTCATCAAACACTGATTCACACATTATCTTTTCCAAGTACAATAACATCTGATAAAGGAAAAGTAATGGCTAAAGTATGAAAACCAATTCTAGGCTTACACAATAAACTGTGAACAATAATAAAGTACTAGAAAAAATGTAAAGATTAAACAAAAAGGTAAATAGGACCAGAAAATATAAAGAACAGTAAAAGATAAAACAAGAATAGAATATATGGCTTTCATATCAGGTTGATATCGCTCAATAAATGCATTTGGACTGAATTCCTATGGTGAAGTTGAACATTCCTTTCTTATAGATTGTAAGTTGTTTCTTCAAAAAATAACCAGCCTGGATTTTATGCAGGGTCAACTACAAGAACACACAGAGTGAAAAACAAAAATTCCTTTAGCCAACCTAGGCTTCAGAGGAGTGAATTTTAAATGGCTGCCTTGTGGTACTACAATTATTCAAAAATACTTTGACTAGTTCACTGATTTTGTGACCTTTTGTCTTTACCAGGCTATTAACATCAGCTCTGTGAATCCAGATGTTACATTCCAGGTTCCTTTTACACTAGCCTGTATTCTTTCTTCCAGAGTATAGTGATGCTATAGTTACTCGGAAATATATATTTTGCCTTCTGCTATAAATGTTTTATCTTACAATTTTTTTTAACCTTTCTTATTTTCTGAGTGGTTTTCCAACAACAACCCAGCTATCACAGTATTAGCATAAGAGGTCGCTTAACCTGAGATGACAGTTCTATGTGATGATGGAAAAGTTATTCATACACAAGTAATATGCATCACACAAAGCTATTTTTAAAGTTCAATCTTTCACACTCCACTCAGGTCTTGGATTCTTCTGCCTTCTATGAAAGCAGTTCACATATTTTAGGTTATCTATATGGGTGGGATAATCATATCATTAATATTACGTCCTCCTAGCTTCCTTACCATTGCTCTCAGACCTGCAGCATCACCTGTAGGTCCAGGATATTATAGTATTCCTCAGTCACTGGGCAGATATTTAAACACTACCTCCTTTTCTCTGCCATGTTTCTGTATGTGTTAAAATAATTGCATCAATAATAAAGTGTTATTTATAACCAGGAACACTCACAATTTGTCCTTTAAATCTAATTTACTAGAATGTTATCCTGTAGGCTCTTCAATGTCCTTGCTATAAATGATATTATAACATCATCTAAACTTGAGTATACTTTCTCATTTTTTTTGCAAAGCTTATACCCATTGCTATCTCATTCTATACATTATCTTTTCCCCTCCATGATGATTTTAATCTTCAAATCTGTACCTGTTTTCTATTTACCCTGCCTCATGTCCACATGCTAACATTCACCTGTTTTCCTGGGCAAATATCTGATTTCTGGCATTCTTATTGTTCTTTCCTCTCTTCATTTCTTCTTCTTGGCCTATTTTCTCTTCTTCCTGCTAATTTTCTCCTGTCCCCCACCCTTCCATTGTCTTCGGGTTTTTCAGCTCTTATTTTTCAAACAAACTCATGTGGTAAGCTCAGAATCATTCAACGTCACCCAATTCCACGACCTTCCATTGCAGAAGGTATCTGTATCAGTAGTAAAGTAAGATCACCATACCTACCAGTTGGCCCATAACAGTCCCAGTTTACCCTATTGTCCTGGCGTAATGACTAATAGTACCTCTTTTCATTCTCAAAAATGTCTTGGTTTAAAAGAAAAATTATTATGGCCACCCTGCCTTTAAATCTCACTGAGACTGGCTTTTAGGCAGTGCTGAAAATAATAGTGTTAGAAAATAATTACATACTGTAGAATCTTAAGATCCAAGAAACTCAAAAGTGTAAGGGAGAGCCCAGGTCTAACAGCATCTTAGTAGGTTATTTATGCTCTCTGAGTATGAATTTATTCATTTACCATATGCAAACAACAATATTAACTCTTAAGGTAGAAAGAAGTGTTCTCCCACCTTACCAGGTTCCGGCCTCTGCCTATTTATTCCTCTTCTCTGCACCTCAGGGAATGTGGCCAATTTGATGAATTAGAGTTTGATAAATTCAAGGGGACTTTCTTTCTAATGGGAAAATTAAAGTGTCATGAAGACAGGAAGCAAGCTGACTTCTTTCTCTTACAGTAAGACAATTAAATAGAAAAAAACAGACTTGACATCTTCATCTATGTGACTGGTTAGATAAGTTTATTCGGAGTCTGTTTCATAGGCCCAACTATATTTCTCTATCATGGCGGGTATCTCTGAGACTGTGAATCCCAAGATTCAGATTCTGTGTGGATGGTTGTAAGCCTATGCACTTGGTGAACTATATTCAGCTTCCAATCAGCTTAATTCCAGGCTGAATATTAAGGTGACCTGCCCCTAACCCAAATGCCAGCCAAAAGCAAAAGATACAATCTCTGAAGGAAGATAATATCATCTAGAGTATAAAATTATCTCTACTATGGATATTTTATATCTGACATTTAATCAGAAGTTGTTAGACATAACAGAAGACAAGATCAAATGACTGGAATCCCAAGAGGGGGTAAAAACAGAAATTAGAAATAACCTTAAAGGAGAATTATATACTATGGTTATCAGACACAGACTTTGAAATAACATCATATTTTTTAAATATTGATTTCAAGATGGGAATTTAAATGGAATCCATTTAAAAAACAAAATACTTGTCCTAGAGATAAAAATATGTATCATTGACTTGTTAAAGTCAATATTACTCATAATATGAACACATGACATATCAAAACTTGTGGAATGAAGCTGCAAACATGCATTCAGTAACATTCATGCCTTAACTGTCAATGTTACAAAAAAAGAAAAGCTAAAGTCTAATGATCTAAATATATTATCTTAAAAAATAAGAAAACAGCAAATTAAATTCAAAGAAAGCAAAAGAAGAAAATAAAAACTAGAGATTAATGAATTTAAAAACAAATATATAACACTGCTCATGTTCTGTTTCATAATTTGAGTGACAATTATATAGGTGTGTTCACATTGTGAAAAATCATCAAGTAAACATGATTTTTGCATCTATCTATGCATACCCATATGTGTGTTTTACTTTAATAAAACATACTACAATGTATTTCTTAATAAATTCTTATTTCACTGCAAATATGGCATATATGTAGCACTCCCTTGGTGGGGAATACTTAAGGGTAATAAAGGACAGTGAAAAACTAAAACCATATTTTACAGCCGTAACTCATTAAGATTTTTATAAAGATTAGAAGTTATAGGAATGTACACACCACACCCAAGCTATGTCTGAGTTGGTATCTTCCTGCCTTTACCCCCCAATGTTAATCAAACTCTGATATTCCATTACTTTAGATAAATATAATATAACCTTGGCAATTATATTTTTCTTAGGTTAAAATTAGCCTCCAACAAGGGCTGGGATGTAGAAGGAAGCCATCAAAGACAGCCTTGTGAAAATTTATCACTGGGACAGTTTTGAAATAGGTTTCACCTACCAAGAACTATACGTATCTATGTGGAGCACACAGTATCAAACTCTGGAAATCTGAGAGCATGATGGTTAGAGACTAATACATTGCCTACAATTGGCTTCTTTGGTTAATAGAAGGCTGTTCCTATCTCCACCCTTCCCACACCTTTGAGCAGCAGCCCCCTTATTCCATACATGGGGAAGTAGGGGGCTTATCTGAACTTTTTGAATTCTAAGACAATTATCCTACACCAGCTGTGTTTCGAGTATCAAGTGTAAACTAAAAATTCTAAGCCCCACAACCATCTAAATGGACCCCTCCTCTCGGCCAAGGGCGTTCCAAAGTTAACCTGAAAAACTAGTTCAGACCATGATGGGAAGAGTGGGGTAAGACATGCCTCATTATACCCTCTTCCCCATGGAATTCATACACAAGTGACCAGCATTAACATTGAAACAGAGATTTTAAGACTTTTTGTAGCAATAAAAGAGTTTTATTGTAGCAATAAAAAAAATTCCAGCCTTACTTTAGTACAGCATCATATGGCACATAGAAGGCCCTGAAAGAAACTGAAGTATTTTACCCTAAAATATATTCCTTTGATATATTTTGAAATGGCCCTACAAAGCTATCTCTTGTGAGGATAACTGACATTCTATAGAGATTCCCTTTCCCTTTCCAGGTCTTTTCCCTGATCTTCTGGCACCGTTTTAAGTCTGCTAAGAAACATTTATAATCTATTCTCTCTGAAGCCTGCTACCTGGAGGTTTTATCTGCATAAGAAGAAACTTGTTCTCCACAACCCTTTATCTCAACCCAGATACTCCCTTCTATGGATTCTAGGTCTTTAGATAAACTCTTTCAACCAACTGCCAATCTGAAAATCTTGGAATCCATCTATGACCTGGACGCCCATCTCCCTGCCCCACCATCCACCCCCACTTTGAGTTTTCCTGGCTTTCTGGACTGAACCAATGTACATCTTACATGTATTGACTGATGTCTTGGATCTCTCTAAAATGTATAAAACCAAGCTGTAGCCGACCACCTTGCGCACATGTTGTCAGGACCTCCTCAGGCTGTCACAGGCATGTCCTCAATCTTGGCAAAATAAACTTATAAATTGATTGAGACTTGTCTCAGATACTTTTTGGTTTACACAAGACAGGAGTTTTTCCCACTGAAAGCTATATTCTAGCCTTTCACTGTAGAAGAGAAGGAAGACTCATGGTTCAGGTTTGGTTTCAAGTAAAAGAGCAAGCCTAGTACAACCACCAGCCTGCTTTGCTGCGAGGCTATTCTGAAGCAGAAGGCTCTACATAGTTCATCAGTGTTCTGCTTCTGGGTTTGAAGACAAAACCTCAGCCAACAATAAAGGGTTCCTTGGCCTTTGTTTCTCTGTGTACACATTTCTCCGATGATCTTCTGGAGAGAGTGTTGAGCTGAGGACAGGGCTTGCGTGTTCCTGAATAGCCTGGACAAATACCATCTTAAACACACCTCAACATTCCATTTCTAAATCTCGCTTCTTTGCATGGTTGCCGAACTAGGAAATGGTAGAAGAAGAAAAAGGATAAGAATCAGTATTCTCTAAACTTAATCAGCTATTACCTTTTATTCTTTTTTTTTATTATTATACTTTAAGTTTTAGGGTACATGTGCACAAGGTGCAGGTTAGTTACATATGTATACATGTGCCATGTTGGTGTGTTGCACCCACTAACTCGTCATCTAGCATTAGGTATATCTCCCAATGCTATCCCTCCCTCCCCCTCCACCCCACAACAGTCCCCACAGTGTGATGTTCCCCTTCCTGTGTCCATGTGTTCTCATTGTTCAATTCCCACCTATGAGTGAGAATATGCGGTGTTTGGTTTTTTGTTCTTGCGATAGTTTACTGAGAATGATGATTTCCAATTTCATCCATGTCCCTACAATGGATATGAACTCATCATTTTTTATGGCTGCATAGTATTCCATGGTGTATATGTGACACATTTTCTTAATCCAGTCTATCATTGTTGGACATTTGGGTTGGTTCCAAGTCTTTGCTATTGTGAATAGTGCCGCAATAAACATACGTGTGCATGTGTCTTTATAGCAGCATGATTTATAGTCCTTTGGGTATATACCCAGTAATGGGATGGCTGGGTCAAATGGTATTTCTAGTTCTAGATCCCTGAGGAATCACCACACTGACTTCCACAATGGTTGAACTAGTTTACAGTCCCACCAACAGCGTAAAAGTGTTCCTATTTCTCCACATCCTCTCCAGCACCTGTTGTTTCCTGACTTTTTAACGATTGCCATTCTAACTGGTGTGAGATGATATTTCATTGTGGTTTTGATTTGCATTTCTCTGATGGCCAGTGATGGTGAGCATTTTTTCATGTGTCTTTTGGCTGCATAAATGTCTTCTTTTGAGAAGTGTCTGTTCATGTCCTTCGCCCACTTTTTGATGGGGTTGTTTGTTTTTTCTTGTAAATTTGTCTGAGTTCATTGTAGATTCTGGATATTAGCCCTTTGTCAGATGAGTAGGTTGTGAAAATTTTCCCCCATTTTGTGGGTTGCCTGTTCACTCTGATGGTAGTTTCTTTTGCTGTGCAGAAGCTCTTTAGTTTAATTACATCCCATTTGTCAATGTTGGCTTTTGTTGCCATTGCTTTTGGTGTTTTAGACATGAAGTCCTTGCCCATGCCTATGTCCTGAATGGTAATGCCTAGGCTTTCTTCTAGGGTTTTTATGGTTTTAGGACTAATGTTTAAGTCTTTAATCCATCTTGAATTGATTTTTGCATAAGGTGTAAGGAAGGGATCCAGTTTCAGCTTTCTACATATGGCTAGCCAGTTTTCCCAGCACCATTTATTAAATAGGGAATCCTTTCCCCATTGCTTGTTTTTCTCAGGTTTGTCAAAGATCAGATAGTTGTAGATATGCGGCGTTATTTCTGAGGGCTCTGTTCTGTTCCATTGATCTATATCTCTGTTTTGGTACCAGTACCATGCTGTTTTGGTTACTGTAGCCTTGTAGTATAGTTCAAAGTCAGGTAGTGTGATGCCTCCAGCTTTGTTCTTTTGGCTTAGGATTGACTTGGCGATGCGGGCTCTTTTTTGGTTCCATATGAACTTTCAAGTTCAAGTTTTTTCCAATTCTGTGAAGAAAGTCATTGGTAGCTTGATGGGGATGGCATTGAATCTATAAATGACCTTGGGCAGTATGGCCATTTTCACGATATTGATTCTTCCTACCCATGAGCATGGAATGTTCTTCCATTTGTTTGTATCCTCTTTTATTTCATTGAGCAGTGGTTTGTAGTTCTGCTTGAAGAGGTCCTTCACATCCCTTGTAAGGTGGATTCCTAGGTATTTTATTCTCTTTGAAGCAATTGTTAATGGGAGTTCACTCATGATTTGGCTCTCTGTCTGTTATTGGTGTATAAGAATGCTTGTGATTTTTGTACATTGACTTTGTATCCTGAGACTTTGCTGAAGTTGTTTATCAGCTTAAGGAGATTTTGGGCTGAGACAATGGGGTTTTCTAGATATACAACCATGTCGTCTGCAAACAGGGACAATTTGACTTCCTCTTTTCCTAATGGAATACCCTTCATTTCCTTCTCCTGCCTAATTGCCCTGGCCAGAACTTCCAACACTATGTTGAATAGGAGTGGTGAGAGAGGGCAGCCCTGTCTTGTGCCAGTTTTCAAAGGGAATGCTTCCAGTTTCTGCCCATTCAGTATGATATTGGCTGTGGGTTTGTCATAGATAGCTCTTATTATTTTGAAATACATCCCATAAATACCTAATTTATTGAGAGTTTTTAGCATGAAGGGTTGTTGAATTTTGTCAAAGGCCTTTTCTGCATCTATTGAGATAATCATGTGGGTTTTGTCTTTGGTTCTGTTTATATGCTGGAATACATTTACTGATTTGCATATATTGAACCAGCCATGCATCCCAGGGATGAAGCCCACTTGATCATGGTGGATAAGCTTTTTGATGTGCTGCTGGATTCGGTTTGCCAGTATTTTATTGAGGATTCTTGCATCAATGTTCATAAAGGATATTGGTCTAAAATGCTCTTTTTTGGTTGTGTCTCTGCCCAACTTTGGTATCAGGATGATGCTGGCCTCATAAAATGAGTTAGGGAGGATTCCCTCTTTTTCTATTGATTGGAATAGTTTCAGAAGGAATGGTACCAGCTCCTCCTTGTACCTCTGGTAGAATTCGGCTGTGAATCCATCTGGTCCTGGACTCTTTTTGGTTGGTAAGCTATTGATTATTGCCACAATTTCAGAGCCTGTTATCGGTCTATTCAGAGATTCAACTTCTTCCTGGTTTAGTCTTGGGAGAGTGTATGTGTCGAGGAATTTATCCATTTCTTCTAGATTTTCTAGTTTATTTGCGTAGAGGTGTTTATAGTAATCCCTGATGGTAGTTTGTATTTCTGTGGGATCGGTAGTGATATCCCCTTTATCATTTTTTATTGTGTCTATTTGATTCTTCTCTCTTTTTTTCTTTATTAGTCTTGCTAGCGGTCTATCCATTTTGTTGATCCTTTCAAAAAACCAGCTCCTGGATTCATTAATTTTTTGAAGGGTTTTTTGTGTCTCTATTTCCTTCAGTTCTGCTCTGATCTTAGTTATTTCTTGCCTTCTGCTAGCTTTTGAATGTGTTTGCTCTTGCTTTTCTAGTTCCTTTGATTGTGATGTTAGGGTGTTGATTTTGGATGTTTCCTGCTTTCTCTTGTGGGCATTTAGTGCTATAAATTTCCCTCTACACACTGCTTTGAATGTGTCCCAGAGATTCTGGTATGTTGTGTCTTTGTTCTCGTTGGTTTCAAAGAACATCTTTATTTCTGCCTTCCTTTCGTTATGTACCCAGTAGTCATTCAGGAGCAGGTTGTTCAGTTTCCATGATGTTGAGGGGTTTTGAGTGAGTTTCTTAATCCTGAGTTAAGTTTGATTGCACTGTGGTCTGAGAGATAGTTTGTTATAATTTCTGTTCTTTAACATTTGCTGAGGAGAGCTTTACTTCTAAGTATGTGGTCAATTTTGGAATAGGTGTGGTGTGGTGCTGAAAAAAATGTATATTCTGTTGATTTGGGGTGGAGAGTTCTGTAGATGTCTATTAGGTCCGCCTGGTGCAGAGCTGAATTCAATTCCTGGATATCCTTGTTAACTTTCTGTCTCGATGATCTGTCTAATGTTGACAGTGGGGTGTTAAAGTCTCCCATTATTAATGTGTGGGAGTCTCAGTCTCTTTGTAGGTCACTCAGGACTTGCTTTATGAATCTGGGTGCTCCTGTATTGGGTGCATATATATTTAGGATAGTTAGCTCTTCTTGTTGAATTAATCTCTTTACCATTATGTAATGGCCTTCTTTGTCTCTTTTGATCTTTGTTGGTTTAAAGTCTGTTTTATCAGAGACTAGGATTGCAACCCCTACCTTTTTTTGTTTTCCATTTGCTTGGTAGATCTTCCTCCATCCTTTTATTTTGAGCCTATGTGTGTCTCTGCATGTGAGATGTGTTTCCTGAGTACAGCACACTGATGGATCTTGAGTCTTTATCCAATTTGCCAGTCTGTGTCTTTTAATTGGAGCATTTAGTCCATTTACATTTAAAGTTAATATTGTTGTGCGTGAATTTGATCCTGTCATTATGATGTTAGCTGGTTATTTTGCTCGTTAGTTAATGCAGTTTCTTCCTAGTCTCGATGGTCTTTACGTTTTGGCATGATTTTGCAGCAGCTGGTACCGGTTGTTCCTTTCCATGTTTAGTGCTTCCTTCAGGAGCTCTTTTAGGGCAGGCCTGGTGGTGACAAAATCTCTCAGCATTTGCTTGTCTGTAAAGTATTTTATTTCTCCTTCACTTATGAAGCTTAGTTTGGCTGGATATGAAATTCTGGGTTGAAAATTCTTTTCTTTAAGAATGTTGAATATTGGTTCCCACTCTCTTCTGGCTTGTAGGGTTTCTGACGAGAGAGCTGCTGTTAGTCTGATGGGCTTCCCTTTGAGGGTAACCCGACCTTTCTCTCTGGCTGCCCTTAACATTTTTCCTTCATTTCAACTTTGGTGAATCTGACAATTATGTGTCTTGGAGTTGCTCTTCTCGAGGAGTATCTTTGCGGCGTTCTCTGTATTTCCTGAATCTGAATGTTGGCCTGCCTTGCTAGATTGGGGAAGTTCTCCTGGATAATATCCTGCAGAGTGTTTTCCAACTTGGTTCCATTCTCCCTGTCACTTTCAGGTACACCAATCAGACATAGATTTGGTCTTTTCACATAGTCCCATATTTCTTGGAGGCTTTGTTCGTTTCTTTTTATTCTTTTTTCTCTAAATTTCCCTTCTTGCTTCATTTCATTCATTTCATCTTCCATCACTGATACCCTTTCTTCCAGTTGATTGCATCGGCTCCTGAGGCTTCTGCATTCTTCACGTAGTTCTGGAGCCTTGGCTTTCAGCTCCATCAGCTCCTTTAAGCACTTCTCTGTATTGGTTATTCTAGTTATACATTCATCTAAATTTGTTTCAAAGTTTTTAACTTCTTTGCCTTTGGTTTGAATTTCCTCCGGTAGCTCGTTGTTTGATCGTCTGAAGCCTTCTTCTCTCAACTCGTCAAAGTCATTCTCCGTCCAGCTTTGTTCCACTGCTGGTGAGGAACTGCTTTCCTTTGGAGGAGGAGAGGTGCTCTGCTTTTTAGAGTTCTAGTTTTTCTGCTCTGTTTTTTCCCCATCTTTGTGGTTTTATCTACTTTTGGTCTTTGATGATGATGAGGAGCCAAGATGGCCGAATAGGAACAGCTCCGGTCTACAGCTCCCAGCATGAGTGACGCAGAAGACGGGTGATTTCTGCATTTCCATCTGAGGTACCGGGTTCATCTCACTAGGGAGTGCCAGACAGTGGGTGCAGGTCAGTAGGTGCAGCGCACCGTGCGCAAGCCGAAGGAGGGCAAGGCATTGCCTCACTCGGGAAGCACAAGGGGTCAGCGAGTTCCCTTTCCTAGTCAAAGAAAGGAGTGACAGACAGCACCTGGAAAATCGGGTCACTCCCACTCAAATACTGCACTTTTCCGACAGGCTTAAAAAACGGCGCACCAGGAGATTATATCCCGCACATGGCTCGGAGGGTCCTACGCCCACGGAGTCTCGCTGATTGCTAGCACAGCAGTCTGAGATCAAACTGCAAGGCGGCAGTGAGGCTGGGGGAGGGGCGCCCGCCATTGTCCAGGCTTGCTTAGGTAAACAAAGCAGCAGGGAAGCTCCAACTGGGTGGAGCCCACCACAGCTCAAGGAGGCCTGCCTGCCTCTGTAGGCTCCACCTCTGGGGGCAGGGCACAGACAAACAAAAGGACAGCAGTAACCTCTGCAGACTTAAATGTCCCTGTCTGACAGCTTTGAAGAGAGCAGTGGTTCTCCCAGCATGCAGCTGGAGATCTGAGAACGGGCAGACTGCCTCCTCAAGTCGGTCCCTGACCCCTGACCCCTGAGCAGCCTAACTGGGAGGCACCCCCCAGTAGGGGCAGACTGACACTTCACACGGCCGGGTACTCCTCTGAGACAAAACTTCCAGAGGAATGATCAGACAGCCGCATTCGAGGTTCATGAAAAACCGCTGTTCTGCAAACACCGCTGCGGATACCCAGGCAAACAGGGTCTGGAGTGGACCTCTAGCAAACTCCAACAGACCTGCAGCTGAGTGTCCTGTCTGTTAGAAGGAAAACTAACAAAGAGAAAGGACATCCACACCAAAAACCCATCTGTACATCACCATCATCAAAGACCAAAAGTAGATATTACCTTTTATTCTAAGACTACATAGGAAAAAGTACCTTTAAACTTTTCTGTTAAATAAGGATATTATTTAAGTGTTTGTTAGGCTAATTTATGGGATAGGACTCTTTTGGTGTCATAAAAGAAAACCCCTGGAATAATTACTAGAAACATATTTTTGTTTTGTTGTTAATGGAAATGCTGATTGCCCTTCAGGCTATCTTAAAGGTGTGATTTAGAAGAACATTTCCAATGACTAAATTTACATACCGTTGGCCTAATATCTAAGAGGCCTAAAAAGAGCTATTGCTTGATAGCCCATAGAATCCAAAATTTAGACAATCACTTTTAATGTTTTCGGAACTTAATAGTTATGATGCAGAGATTTCCAGTGTGTATGAAATGTGAAAGAATACAGACAAAATCATTAAATAAGACAAGATGCCAAAAGGCTCTGGCGACATGTTTTTACTTTTTGAATACTCTTCTACTTGTGTTTACTCCATTTCCAAAAAACACTACTTCAAAATGAAAACAATGCCGAGGGTAAAAATTTGATTTTCTAATTTTTCCTTCCAAATATATCTCACCACGATTAATGCAAATGATTCTGCAAAGCAGCACATTTACAAATGGCTATTAAACTAAATATAACATTAAGTACAATCCATTAGTTCTGATTTCCTAAACAGGATGAAATTTCAAGTACTGCCCCAGTTTAAAAATCAACTTGTTAAAATCTCCAAGTCACATTTTCTTAATGTCTCACATTTTTTTTTTAAAAAAATTGTCAATATGCATATAGCTACTTACAGTTTTTAAAACACTTTCATATGTACTATGTTACTGGAATTCTTACAGCAAGCTTGTAAGAAATGTATTATTACATCATTTTACAGATGAGGGAAATTAAGTCTCAAAAGCGTAAGGGTCTTCACCAAACTCATACAGCTAAGGCCAGGCCATGAGTTGAATATTCACTTCACTATACGGTGAAACCATTACATGTCTGAGGAATAGATTTTACTACCTAAAGTTTAGAAGCTATTTTCCTGAAATACCAGAGCCTTTTATACAGCAAAACAGTGTTAATTAAGTATCTACAATGGTTTTGGTTCTGTAAAGATACCTTTAAAATTTTTAATGAGCATATTTTAAAGTATTTAATAGTATTTAACTGCATAAAATAAAGTGGGACAGAGACAAGGAAAGGAGAAGACCAAATAAAGACAACAGCACTTTAAAAAAGATTTAAAGAAAAACAAGAACTGCAGGTTCTAGGTGCTAGCTAAGTTAGGTATTTTTTCTTTTATAATAAGTTATTTTCCTCTTTCATTGTTGTGTCATGAACTCCACTGTATATAAATACAGGTCACTTGCTCCATGCCTGAAGGAAGTAGACTTGAAATACTCATTCATCTATCTCAGAGGGAAAGTCCCAAAATTCCACTTATGCCTCTGAACTCTAGCCAGGCCTTTGGAGAAGAGTAACTCCCCTGACTATCCCCCACCTTCCCTGACTTTCCCTAGCCTTACCTCTGAAATTGTGCTTATCACCAGGCATTCATTGATTGACTTGGCTGTGACTCTTATCAGACTACAAGTACTTTAAAGACAGGTCTAAAGTACCCTAAGAAAAGAAACCATGTACTATTCAACTTTGTTTCCTCAGTACCTTACAAAGCCAAGGCCTTGCAATAAGCATTCCATAAATGTTTGTTAAACACATGAAGTCCATGTGTTCACACCTGTGTTGTGGCATCTTTATACCATGCATAGAAACAAGCAGGGACACTGATAGCTCCACTAACGGCGCTCCATCTCGTGGTAGTCAACTTCAGAAAGGTCGCTAGTAAGAAGCAAAGGGCCTTTACGAGTTCCAAAACTTATGACCACAGGTCCCTACCATTCATTGTTTAAAAAAATTCCCTGCTGAAGTGGCTAAAAGTCCTACCCTTGTCCGGGATTTCTCAGTGAGATTTTGAAAAAGAGTCTTTCTTTGGGAGAACAGCTGTACACTGAATTCCTTCCAGATTTAAGATTTTGAATCTTATATTGGTAAGACTGAATTCTAAAGGCACCATTGTTACCAACAGGCACAAAGAGCTTCAATAATAATTCTAAAATTACTAGTAGTAATAATAATAATAATAATTTAAAATGTTTTAAATCAATCATCTCTGGCCAGGCACTGGACCAAAAACTTCGTATGCATCATCTTATTAAATTCTCACCACATTTCTATAAGTAAGTTATTATTGTGGTCTCCATTTGCCCAATAAGAAATTGAGATTTAGAAATTCCCCCTTATCTAAGGTTTTGCTTCTGCAGTTTCAGTTACTTATGGTCAAGCAGGGTCTGAAAATAGGTGAACACAGTACAATAAGATGTTTTGTGAGAGAGCAAGAGTAGGCGCACATTCACATAATTTTTATTATACAATATTGTCGTAATTGTTTTATTAGTAATTATTGTTGTCAATCTCTTACTGTTCCTGATTTGTAAACTAAACTTTTATCACGGTATATGAAAAATCACAGTATATGTAAGGTTTGGTACTGTCCACAGTTTTAGACATCCACTGGGGGTTTTGGAACATACCTCACTCAGGTGATGGGAAACTGCTATATATAGCTAACATCACAAAACTAGAAAAGCCAGAACGAAGATTCTAACCAAAGGCTGGCTGTCTCCAGAGTCCAAGCTTCACCATGCTAAGCTTGCTAATTGTTATCCAGTGTTTGAAATTCAAGTAGTGAAAACAGGAATAAGCTTTGGAATTAGACAGAGCTAGAAGAAAATCTCAGTTCTTCCATTTATTAGCTGAGGGACACTGGACAAATGACTTCATTTCTTTAAAGTGAGTTTCCTCATCTGTATAATGGGAATAATAAATGATTACTTTGTGGAATTAAGAAGAGTAAATGAGGTGATCTTTGAAAGTATTTATGCACAATGCTGAGCAGATAATAGGTCCCTCAATAAATATGTTAAATGGAGGAACATTATGGGGCCCTGAATCAAGAAAGCATCAGTGGGACTGAATGTTGAAGACAGATTTGAGAAAAATTAAAAGGCAGAATGTATAAGACTCGTTAAATGCCTGGATAAAGGGGGTGACAGAGCAGGAAGAATCCAGCATGACACACAACACGAGAATTTGATTTCTTCAAATGCTTAGTGCTCTCCAACATTAAAAGCAAATATTTCACCAATACTGGTGATTCACAGATACATCATTTAAAATTCAGCTGTGCATTAAAAATATCTGTGCCTTAAATTTTTTAAAGTTTAACCTACGCAACAGTTAAGCTGAGAAGACTACAAAGTTATCATCTACATTTAGCCTACTCATCTGTAAAGTAAGGTTAATGATAATATACAACATGATATAGGTAAAAGCTCCTAGCACAGTACCTGAAATAGTATAGTAGATAGTCAATAAATGGTACCAATAATTATAATCACATTAGAGTTCTAATATAATCCTAGAAAAAAGGGGAAGAGGTGACTGACAAAAATAAAATTTCTCTTTCCCAAGGGAATAAAGTAAAATACAGCTAGATTGCCACCACATTTAATTCAGATATACAATCATCTGAACTTTAAAAAGAAATTTCTTCCACCAGTTTGTATCATAGACTTAAAAACATGTTATCCATAAAGTAAAGTACCTCCCTAGGTAAGTTCATTCTACCAAGTGTATAGTTGCATGCATCTTAGCTTGAGAAGGTTGCAGAGACAGCATCTCATGCTAAGGCTGCAAAATGAACTGCAGACTGAGGTGAGCATGGGTGGTTCAGTGCAACTACACTGTAAAACAAATATAATATAATTCCTCATGATAACTGCACCAATTTTAATGATCTGCATTCCCTCAGAATGACACCCTTATCCTTGAATGACTATGTTCAGCAGAAACACTTTGTTTTAAAATGAAATGCTTTATTTCTAACTTTGGCCTTACCTATTATTATCTAAAAAGCAGTATCTATTAATAGTCTTCCCTCTCCTATCCCCCAAAAAAAGATGCTAAACATAGGATTTCTTTTATTCTTTCTGTCCCACAAACTCCAGCTGCCATTAGGAAAGAAAGGTTGTGGAAGGAACAACCATATGAAATCAAAATAAATAGACAAATGAAAAAACATTGTGGGGCTACTGACTTCAAGAAAAATAAAAAATATAGTTTCAGGAGAATTGTTTTACATGCATTCTCTTCTGCACATACCCCAGTTGGGGTAACTAATAAAAAACATAGACTTCTCTCTTAAAAAGTTCAAGGCATGCATGGTAAAAGGGTAGAATAACCAGAGGTAATGTAGGCAACCAAGAGTTAAAAGTTAATAGTTTGAAAATAATAAATAAATAAAAGTTAATGGATTGACAAACACTTATGCAGAATGCCTATCTTGTGCAGAAACTGGAAAAAACACTTTCCATTGCTTCTCCCACCCTTTGCTCCACCCTAGTATAGTTTATGAACCCAACAAAGCTCTGCCCTTGGCACCATTCAAAGCTCAGGGCTGGTGCTTCAGGCCTTAGGCCCTCTACTTCACTGTTCTCAACCTCACCTGCAGGTCCATTCACTCAGAACAAAACAGAGATGTCAGGGCTCTTATCAAAGCACAGAGCAATGGTTCTTAAGGTTGGCTGATGGGGATCCAGGGAGTGCATGGGCACCTGGAAATTACACACAACTTTTTGTCCTACATATTTATTGTGCATTTTTCTGGTAAAAGCATCCACAGTTTCATCATAAGCTCAAATGGATCCTTGACATGAGAAAAGCTTAAGAACCACTGCATTAGACCATCCTTGCACTGAAAAAGCAGATAAGAATGGCCACAGCTCTGTTACTCTGTGAGGCTTTGATCTCTAAACAGAGTTCATAGTGAAAGATTTTTGTGGCTCAAGAAATGGGAAATTTGGGCTTCCTAAGCACAAGGGGGAAGAGATGCACAGACCACCACAGTGGGAAAAGGAACAACCACCCTTCTCCAGATGCATTTCACTGGCAAGAGCATGTTCCCCAGCTGATCTGAATCACAGAATTTTAGAACTGGAAGGAACCTAGAAGGGCTCAGTTTTGGCCCTCCTGAGGACCAGAGAAGTTAATACATGTTCAAGGTTATACTCCTAGAGCAGCAACAAGCGCCCTTTCCCAAGTCCTCCTCCATTTCTGCTCCCACCATACCATGGGGACAGAAAACCATTAAAAGAATCATCCACTAAAATACTTTTCTTTTTTTCAAAAAAGCCATTGAGGGAAAGTGCTTAAATGCAGAAGTACTTTTCACTTAGCACATCAAATATGATGACAAAAATCAGACTGTAAAACTAACAAGTAGACATAGCTCTTAAGACCTGTCTGGATGAGTGTTTTAATATCTGATTATTTGGGATCTAATAAGAAATTGTCAATAAAACATCCATTTGCAGAAAGACAGTTGAGGTAAAACACACAATCTATTGACTTCCAAATGACTGCTAGCAGTTCTTTAAGAATTCAATACTATAAGCTGGGAAACAATTAAACTAGGTCTTTCCAGGGCTGAGATATACAAAGGAACATATGGCCCCAGCAGAACACTTCAAACAGGCAGCTGTATAGCTATAATTAAATCTGTAGTAGTCATGCTATTACTTATTTAGCAGATTTTTTAATGTACCCTTCACGGAGGTCTCAGAACATGTACCAAATTAGAACAATAAAGAATACTGAAGAAGCAGAAAAAAGGAATCAAGAGGAAAATAAGACACTGACACAAAGGCAGGCAACAACTATACAGAAGTTTGGTTGAGAGGTTCTTCATCTGCATCTGGGGGCTTCTGGCTGAGCCACCAGTAGGTTATGGTTACTTAACTGACATATTGACCTAAGATCCCTTCACTCCTTTGTTCTAAGGTCAAGCCCAAAGTCGGCTTCTTATTTTTGAATTCCTATAAATCACAAAGTCTTTAAATTACTTAAAGACTGACTAGTTTATAATACCCCACCCAGTGAACACATTCCTAACATACAGTCATTTGCTTCTTCTGGTACATTATAGTGAAAGAAGGAGCATCAACTCAAGAGTTAATTCAGAGTCACCTCTGCCCACTCCCCAGTTCCTGACAAAATTCATACTCCGTTTCTATGCTAGGACATCTAACATCCTACATTATTTACCGATTCATCTCACAGTCTATAATGAGACCTCCTGGAGAGCAGGGATTGTTTGCTGTTTCTTTCTGTAGTCCTGATACCTACTGTATTATTTAAGTGCAAAGAAAGACTTTAAAAAGTTCATATATACATTAGTGACAAAGCTCAATTTCCTATATAATTCATCCTTATATTGAAATGAAATCTGCTTCCACGAAACATCCATCTGCTATTGCAATTTTATATCTGGAGCAAAAAACAATAAATCTATTCTCTCTCACTGGAAGGCAACTTTCATGAGCCTTGTACCCTTCAAGCTTTCTCATCTCTAAAACTTTTGGATGGGTTACTTCTATTTTTCTTCTTAGGTTAGTGCCCAGGCATCTCACTACACTGTTACCATAACTACATCTCCTCAACTATTTCTGAATAATGGACACCTTTGAAGAGTCTAAATCTGCTGAAAGTCATAAATTCTCTGTTCAAATAAAGTAGGATTTTTCACGTTCTTATTCACTTCACATTTAGATCTTACATAGTTTATCTTACTCTTGTGAAATTCCTGTGGTTTGAAGCCTGTCAAGACCATTCTCCATCTTAATTATATTACTTAAATTTTAGATGGCAGTTTTGTGTATTTGAAAATCTGATAATAACGTATTATGTCTTAATCTAAATTGCTAATACAGTTGTTTAGCAGAGCAATACATGCTAAAAAGTACCATGGCATTAGAAACCTCTTCCACTTTTACACTGGCTATTAATTGACACACTTCGAGTACAGTTGTTTATCCAGCTAAGAACCTTCTGATGTTCATGCGGCCCTCAGTTTGTCTAAGTGCTTACAGCAACATCACTAGGCCCTATAGATGCCACATTACAATGAAGTGCCCTGCTCAGAAAATAAAACGTAGCATATAAATACACTTACATTCTTCTACCCAACATGTATAGCAACAACTTAGACCACAGACAGGCAAACTTTTTCTGTGAAAGACCAAACACTAAATACTTTAGGCTTTATGAGCAAACATACAGTATCTGTCACTTATTCTTTTTTTTTTAACTGCTTTTTAAAACTGTAACCTTGCTGAGCTTGCAAGCCATACAAAAGCAAGTTACTGGCAGGCTATGGTCCATGAACTACAGATGGCTGGATATCATTTCTCCAATTTTGAAGCAAATGGCCTATTAGTGAAGATAAACATGTAGCCAAAAATTAAAATAGGCAACTATTTGATGACAGTTGTGGTAGGTGTCATGGTAGAAAAGCATCATGTGCTGTAACAGCTTATAACAGCAGCCCCTAGCAGAGACTGGGGGCAAGGGGGGGGGCGTGTCACAGAAAACTTCCCTGAAAAGTTGACATTTACAGAGAAATAATGGGCGAACACCAGTTGCCTGGACAAGGAAGAACATTTCAGTGAACAAAAGCAGCATGTCCAAAGACCCAAAGGTAGGAGGGAGACTGCCATGTTAGTGAAACTGGAAGAATACCATATGGTTGTAGTAAAGTCAGGACAGGAGAAAACCTGGCACATCAGCTTTGGAGAGAGACACCAGGCAGGATAACACAGGTCTTGGAAGGTCATGCCAAGGATTCTGGGCTTTATCATAAAGGCAACAGGTAGTCATCGAATGGTTATAAGCCATGAGTGACACTTTCTGTACACTCTTTCAGCACAAAAGCCTGTCTTACATTTGCTATATATGCCCACAGTGCTTTGTCAGCTTTCTATGGTCTCAGCTTAAAAAATCACAATAGTTTGTATCAATGTAAAAATAATTATTAAGGCACTACCACAGGCTGGCTAGTGGCTTGTTATTTTCAAGAAAGGAGAGGGGAAAGAGAATACCACCAATATAAAATTTGCCTGTATATACTCCTGTGGAACTAACTAATGTGGAATCATTCTAAATTCAGATTTATTCCAAAACGAAAACAAAAACCAAAAAAAAACACACTAGTATTCTATTTTACAACTGCCTCTCTCTTGAACTTCTCCAAAAATTGAAAATGTATTCCCAACAGTCCCTCAAAGTCTTAACTCATTTCAGCATTAACCCAAAAGTCCACAGTCCAAAGTCTCACCTGAGACAAGGCAAGTCCCTTCTGCCTGTGAGCCTGTAAAATCAAAAGCAAGCTAGTAACTTCCTAGATACAATGGGAGTACAGGTATTGGGTAAATACAGCTGTTCCAAATGGGAGAAATTGGCCAAAACAAAGGGGTTACAGGGTCAATGCAAGTCCAAAATCCAGTGGGGGTGTCAAATTTTAAAGCTCCAAAATGATCTCCTCTGACTCCAGTTTTCACACTGATGCAAAAGGTGGCTTCCCATGGTCTTGGGCAGCTCCACCCCTGTGGCTCTGCAGAGTACATCCTCCCTCCTGGCTGCTTTCATGGGCTGGCATTGAGTGTCTTCAGCTTTTCCAGGCACACAGTGCAAGCTGTGAGTGGATCTACCATTCTGGGGTCTGGAGGACAGTGGCCCTCTTCTCACAGCTACAGTAGGCAGTGCTTCAGTAGGGACTCAGTGTGGGGGATCCAACCCCTCATTTCCCTTCTGCACTGACCTAACAGAGGTTCTCCATAAGGGCCCCACCCCTGCAGCAAACTTTTGCCTGGGCATCCAGGCATTTCCATACATCTTCTGAAATCTAGGCAGAGGTTCCCAAACCTCAATTCTTGACTTCTGTGCACTCGCAGGCTCAACACCATGTGGAAGCTGCCAAGGCTTGAGGCTTCCACCCTCTGAAGCCACAGCCTGAGCTCTACATTGGCCCCTTTCAGCCACAGCTGGAGCATCTGGGACACAGGGCACCAAATCCCTAGGCTGCACACAGCACGGGGACCCCGGGTGTGGCCCACGAAACCACTTTTTTCCTACTGGGCCTCTGGGCCTCTGATGGGAGGGGCTTTCATGAAGGTCTCTGACATGGCCTGAAGACATTTTCCCATGGTCCTGGGGAATAACATTAGGCTCCTTGCTACTCATGCAAAGTT
This sequence comes from Pan paniscus, assembly GCF_029289425.2. Lineage (NCBI taxonomy): Eukaryota > Metazoa > Chordata > Mammalia > Primates > Hominidae > Pan > Pan paniscus. The sequence goes on from NC_073252.2 coordinate 58,680,726, forward strand.
CTGCAGCTGGCTTGAATTTCTCCTCAAAACATGGGTTTTTCTTTTCTACTGCATTGTGAGGCTGCAAATTTTCTGAACTTTTATGCTCTGTTTCCCTTCTAAAACAGAATGCTTTTAACAGCACCCAAGTCACCTTTTGAATGCTTTGCTGCTTAGAAATTTCTTCTGCCAGATACCTTAAATCACCTCTCTTAAGTTCAAAGTTTCACATATCTCTAGGGCAGGGGCAGAATGCCTCCAGTCTCTTTGCTAAAACATAACAAGAGTCACCTTTGTTCCAGTTCCCAACAAGTTACACATCTCCATCTGAGACCACCTCAGCCTGAACCTTATTGTTCATATCAGTATCAGCATTTTTGTCAATGCCATTCAACAAGTCTCTAGAGGTTCCACACTTTCCCACATTTTCCTATCTTCTTCTGAGACCTCCAAACTGTTCCAGCCTCTGCCTGTTACCCAGTTCCAAAGTTGCTTCCACATTTTTGGGTATTTTTTCAGCAACACCCCACTTCTGGTACCAGTTTACTATATTAGTTAGTTTTCATGCTGCTGATAAAGACATACCCAAGACTAGGAAGAAAATGAGATTTAATTGAACTTACAGTTCCACATGCCTGGGAGGCCCAGAATCATGGAGGGAGGTGAAAGGCACTTCTTACATGGTGGTGGCAAAAGAAAATGAGCAAGAAGCAAAAGCAGAAACACCTGATAAGCCCATAGATCTCATGAGACTTATTCACTATCATGAGAATAGAAAAGGAAAGACTGGCCCCCATGATTCAATTACCTGCCCCTGGGTCACTCCCATAACATGTGGGAATTCTGGGAGATACAATTCAACTTGAGATTTGGGTGGGGACACAGCCAAACCACACCAGTGATGAAAATAATAAGTACTAGATGGTATTGGAAATTCAAAGCAGGAGTAGTTAACATAAGCTGGAATATTCAAGGATGGATATAAAGAAAAAGTAACACTTGACAAGTTTTGAAGTAAAGGTAAGACTTGGAAAAGTAGAGAGAAAAAGAGAAATTTGGGTACAAGAGTAATGTGCATTCAATAAGATTCATGAAATGACAATCGGACATACATTTCTTTACAGTGTGGATAGAGCAGTATAGAGCAGAAGTTAAGAGCATGAAGTCCAAAGAGCCAAATTAACAATGCAAATTTAAAAGATAAGGAATGATACCTAAATGAAATGGACTTTCATCCCACCAAATCTTACTGCAAAGCAAAACCAAAAATAAAAAAGCAGTAGCCCATTTAAATAATGAAAATGGCAATGATGATGAAGATTTATATAACATTTTGAAGTGTATTAAGTATTTTCCTTTTCACAAAACAACTCAGTAGAAAAAGCAGTTCAGACTGAAGTATAATATCTCTATTATGAATCAGAAAACTGAAGTTCAGAAGAGTTAAGGTTTACTATGCTTATTTAAGTCTTCAAAGCTATTCCTATGATCCTGGATGGATGTTTCTGCTGCCACAGTGATTAAAATACTCAGTGTTATGTGCTGATACTCTGGATGTCATTGGTGAAGGTCAGTGAAAAAAGACTGATATAATAAAAAAGTATAATCTATGATCTCAGATTGTAAGTTTATATCTTAGCTTATTAATAAAAAAGTTCAGTAATAATCACTTTTTCCTCTTACCAGAACAAAATTTTAAGGTCATAATGATGTGCATTTATCAGACTAAATGAACTAGAGTTGACCCTATCTATAGTGAGAATGAATACTTAACAGCCTGAAAGTCAAAGAACCATGGGGTTTAGCAAAGCACAAGTGAAGATCTGTAAATTAAGTGTGTTGTAACTCTCTATTCATTGTGGTCTGCGGACAAGTCAACTAACTAATCTACTTTCACTAATTCTACATGTCACACTAACTACAAAAAAATTAACATTGAAATGTTGTATTTCCTCAAATTTGGAAAGTTTTAGGCTATTATTTCAAATAATTCTAAAAGCCATAATAATTTCCATTTATTAGATCAACTAAGTCTTTTATTTGTATTGCTAAACTCTAGATAGTTGCATTCCAATTTATTTCTCCCATTTCTTACCTAACCTTTTATCCAAGGAAGAATGTTTTATTTGGTTAAAACTCTTTTATTCTGTTATTTTTGTTCTCTAGAATGGAAAGATGCTTCTAAAGTCCCTGGTTCCTCTTTGATTGATGGCTTTGGCCCACACAGTTGTGTCTTTCACTGAACCCCAGCTGCACTTCACTGTCAGCACCACAGTTTATTTGGTGTGAATAATCAGCTAAGATATAAACTCACAATCTGAGATCATAGATTATACTTTTTTATTATATCAGTCTTTTTTCACTGACCTTCACCAATGACATCCAGAGTATCAGCACATAACATTGAGTATTTTAATCATTGTGGCAGCAGAAACATCCATCCAGTCACCATAAGACCCTTAAAAATTTTTTATTATTCATTTTTAATAGTAATTCTGGTAATTAGCCTATTCAGCATGATGTTTGCCTCAAAGACAAACCAAAAGCCAGAAACTTCGATTGAATACCTGTCTGTTCCACAGTGGCTTTCAGGGACCTAAAAAGACCCTAATCCAACTAGGCAGAACTCATTATATCCACTAAGAGCACAGGCACTAGGACCAGGATGCAGCTCTATCATTTAGATGCTATTTAACTTTAGGGAAATTACTTAATCTCCTCATGCCTCCAGTTTGCCAATATGTAAAATAGAGTTGACAGTACCAACCCCAAAGCATTAGTTGTAATTAGATGTCCAATCTATGCTAGTTGTTAATTATTGCTTACGTAGCAATAGACTCAATACTATCAGATACAGCTACTGAATGATGAAGAGTACAGCTAATTTTGAAGTTCAAAGCTTACAATCACTCCCTATGCAATGACTCAGTTACTTCCTACCCTCTTATATGTGTATGCATGGAACACTGATTAGTCAGGAATGTCATCTTGGCATGATTAACCACTGGCTTTCAGATTGTAGAAAACATTACTGCTGTCCTTTTAACATGGTGGCAAAAAAAAAAAAAAAATCATTGTTTTCATTTCAGTTCAGTTCTAGGGAGTAAAACCAGCCCATTGGTGGGTAACACATGGAGAAACCAGGAAGCTCTGCTGGTGACTGATAAGGTCATGAGATTCTGCTGAGACACATAAATCAACCAGCCACTGGATCAATCAGACAAGTGAGCTAGAAACAGTGGGGAGCTCTTCTCTTTCTAAAGAAGAACAGGAAAAACTTCCTCCCATGGTGTGACCTCTTCATAAATTTACTCTGCAGAGATTCCCTATTAAGAGGGAAATTGGGGAGCAGTAGAATCTGCAAATATGCCCCAACATGTAAAAAATAAAAAAGTGTTGGCTCATCTTTTTATTAGCCATTTCAGTTGACAACACGCCTTCAAAGCTCCTAATAAAGCACTCCATATAAGGTATAAAACTTTTTATTTAACTAACTTTACAGTCTGGCATATGTGCATTTAAAATTTTCTTGGGGGTTGGGGAAAGGAAAGGAAGGAGATATAGATCCAAGCTGCAAATGTGTTGAATAATATTCAAAGGGAACACTTGTCCAACTCTTTTTGCAATTTTTCTTTTTGTTCCAAATGCTGACCACCAAGAAGGGCTCTTGAGATGAAGCCATTTTTTGGTTGCCAAGGAAATTCCCACAGAGCCTGAAAAGCCCTCTCAGAGCTGGGAACAGCAACATCTTCAGTCAAAGCAAGAAGAAACAGACAGGTGGCCAAGTCTATGGCCACTGCACTTTTCACCTCCTTACTTCAGAATACAAGTGATTAGCCAGCTCGGACATCCAGTTAGATCAGGAAAATAAACTCAATTTTAATCTCTATACTTTAAGCTTCTGACAAAAGCCCCCAAAGTGAGCTGGGAGGCAAATGCTAGATACTGAGATTCTTTTCATTTTGAATCACTAAGCTTTTAGTGGAGTGAAACATAAAGAATAAACTCAAATCTGACCGGCAAATAGTATCTTAGCAGTGGAGGCGGATTCAATAAAGTGTTTAAAGATCTAGAACATAACTCATATAATCTTTTGGGAAGGTAATTAAATTCGCAATACATGGTAATCCAGCAATTCCACTTATAAAAATTTCTCCTCCAGAAATACTCATGAAAGAATGCAGAAAAATTACAATAAGGGTACTTCTTAAAGGCTTATTTGTACAGCAAAGAACTGAAAATATCTAGTCATAGAAGATAGAATCAATAAAATACGATTCATATATACTATATAGACTTTAAGAAGAATAAGGTAGGTGGCCATGGTATTGTTAGTTTAAAAAAAATCAAAATTTAGAATAATACAATCACATTTTTATTATTTATATAGAAATATATAAGTATTCATTTATCAGAAAAGTTCATTAAACTCAACATCAAGCTGCTAATGGCAGTTGTTTTGAAGGATTTGAATTTAAGAATTTTCACTTTTTATTTTATTCATTTTTGCTTTGTTTAAATTTTACAGCATTGTTGTATGTTTTGAATCAGAAAATTCTAAAGTTTTAAAAAATATTGTGGATAATAACATGTTACTATAGTAAGTAAAGAATGATTCCATGGGTGGGGCATAGTGGCTTACGCTTATAATCCCAGCACTTTGGAAGGTCAAGACAGGCAGATCGCTTGAGCCCAGGAATTCGAGACCAGCCTGGGCAACATGGCAAAACTGCATGTCTCAAAAAAAAATTATATATATATACACACAAAAAAAATTAGCTGGGTATGGTGGTGTACACCTGTAGTCCCCACTATTCAGGAGGCTAAGGTAAGAGAATAGCTTAAGCCCAAAAGGTGGAGGCTGCAGTGAGCCAAGATTGTGCCACTGTACTCCAGCCCGGGTAACAGAGTGAGACTCTGTCTCAAAAAGAAAAAAAAAGAATGATTCCCTATATATATTTACAATTACTATAAAGTTTTAAAAACTGTACTCAAGAGTGTTCATCACAAGGTATTGCTGTTTTCTGGTTTTGTAACAATTTGCCACTTCCAAGAAGGAAAATGCTCGTTTCTTTTATGAAGTCTCTGTCAGATGTAAGTAACTTGTGATGTGAGCGTATACGTCCATCAAAGATTATTGTTGACAGCATGCTACTGTTCTCTGAAATATATTCTAGGTATATTCCTGGTATTGGCATACTAGCAGAATGCTACATATTGAAAAGAGAAAAAAAGTGACATCAAATGTAAAACATGCCAGTTTATTAAGATATGCAATACCTACAATTTCTTTGGTTAAATGTTGAATACAGGGATGCAGTGCAATCGGAGTTCAATTCTTTCATAGGAACAGGTAAGAATGTGGTACAGAGCCCCATTTTGGCTGTTCTGTCCTGTTCCTACACATCCTGATGCTCCTTTCTGAACCACAAAGACTAAGAAGGTTTCCTGTTACCATTCCTCAGAGAGGACTCCAGTGAAGCTTTCATGAATCATGTGTCATTAGCCAGTTGGCATGCCTGATGTTAGCCAACAGTAATATCAAGAGGATCACAGGTGCAAATATAATTACTCAAAAATTCAATCTCACTATTCTTGGTGGCTTACACCCACTTCTAGTGCATTAAATATTTCAATAATTAATATTTACTAATTAATAATGTAATATAATTAACAGTACATGGATGATCTTTTAACTGGGAAACTCTTTCTTTCTCACAATATTTCTATGGCACAGAAGAACTTCCTTTGCTGATAGTAATAAGGTCTTAATGGCTACGGCTAACACATTAAGAAATGGGCTCTTATGGGTCTGTGAGCTCTCATTTTAATGCACCGGGATATTCATACAATACTTAATATAGGAATAACACCAGACGATCCAACACATTCACAAATTTCTCCATCCTATCACATTGCATCTCCAGTGAGCTTTTTAAAATGTAAATCAGAACATACAAACTCTAGGTAAAAATCCTAAGAGAGTGTCTCACTGCACTCAGAATAAAATAAAAAGGTCCTCCAGCATATTTTCCTGACTTGTCTACCACTGCACACCTGCTACATTTGCTCCAGCCACTTATGATATTTTTTTTCCTGTTTCTTGAACACACCATCTTCATTTCTGCCTTAGGCCTCTACTTTTGCTTTTTGCTCAGCCTAGAAACCTCTCTCTCCAGATCCTCTCCTTACTGGCTAACCCTCTTACCTAAAATAGTTTTCCTGTATCTCTCCACATTACCCTGCTTTATTTTCAAGATAGCACTTATGATTATGTGAAATTATCCTACGTTATTTATTGTTTTTCTTGTTTACAGTCTGTCTCTTCCCAAAAGTATGGAAGTTCCATGAGTCAAAAGATTTATCTGTTTCATTCACTTCTGGAACCCACAACTAAGAACATTTTCTAGCATAGAATATACATTTTGAATGAATGAATTCAAATCATAGCTGCATGCAGTGATGGGGTGTTTTAGGAGTTCAAATTTATTGTAGCGCAGTTACTTAAAACCATAGCTCTAAATTTCACAAAAGGCTCCTTTTTTCCTAAAATAATACACGAGATAGAGTTCAGTTTACTTCATACAGGATCATCTGCTTCAGCTTAAAGCTGATACAAAACCCGTTCTTAAATGAATGCTAGTTTTCTATTCCAGACAAATAGCTTTTAAGAATGTACAACATTAATAAATGCGGAGATGCAACTGTCCCAATTTTAAAATACATACCTTCTTTAAATCAGTATTAATATCAATGCTTCTCAAACCCTACTAATCCCTGTCAACTGTTTAAGCTTTAAGAATATGGGAGAAGCATAGAAGCTATCTTAAGCCAAATTTCTTGTAGACAGGGAAAAAATAATGACAGACATGTTTTGTTAATTATCTAAGCACAAGCTGTTTCCCTGTGAAAGGGGCCCAAGGATATCATTGCATGGCTACACAAGTTCCCCTCAGGGACACCTGGCTGAAGGAAAGCTGTAGGTGCTGAGCCAGAGAGATGCTCACCAAAGTCACCAAAACTGTAGTGACTAAGGACCTCTAAGGACCCTAACTACCTTCTCACAACACACCTTTGTTCTTAGGTTTTCACAGATGTGATTCCATCTGGAGCTCCTCTAACATAGCAATGTCTCACTGCTCCCTGAAAACATGCTAAAGACAATTATTATAACCTCAGAAAATATGAATCTTTCTTAGACACTGTACCTCCTCTGAGGGGTGAAGTAAGACCACCCACATTCAGTGTGAACTGTAGGTTTTTTTGACTGAGCCATGGAAAGGAAAAGGAGGTGCTTTTGTACTTTTCCTTCACTGTGAGCATGAAATCACTATTAATGCTAAGAGAAGCTTTATGTGAGCCCTGGGATGGAAATCTATGTTCAAAATCATGAGAAAAAGTCATCTCAGTGGACCTGGTTGACTCACTCCTATATCATGTATGTGTAAGAAAAGGATTGGGGGTTATTCCCCCAATAATCACAGGATGTTTCCTTCTAGATTTCATTTTAAGATAGTTATGGCTTAGCAACTTTAAACTTATACACGGTTAATGGTTTCATCCTCATACTTTCTGACAAAATATTTAAATTCAGGTCTATTTCCTTAAAAGACCAAGACTTCAAACACAGGAATCAAGGCAGCAAAATATATTTAAACATAATAGGCAACAGACAGTGCTAAAAATGATTCTAATATGCTTTAGAAATTAACCTTAGGCAAAACTCCACCACAAGACCTATGGAATAGATTCTCAGATTAGCCAGCTAAATAATGAATATCACAGAAATAATAACCAGATAAGCAGTTACAAGGTTATGTGGACCTCAAGTGTCCCCCTGAGAATCTGCAGGCTATTTCTACATCTACTGCATCCACTGCAATCTACAGACTACAATTTCACTTGAGGTTGACATGTAATTGTGAGATGTTATAGCATTATTAATAAACCTGGAAAAAGTCAACATTTTTAAAGCCATTGCACCACTAAGCACAGTATTTCTACAAGAGTTAAAGCTAAGGGGTAAAATGAAGAGAAAAGCTCTTTCTTATCCTCATAGCTGAAGCCATATTCACATGAAAACTGTAACTAAAGTCACTGCATTTGATAAGCACCCACCTCACATGTAAATTTTTAAAAGAACAGAAAAAGAATAAGAAGAAATGGAAAAGCAAATCAAAGACAATCAAGAAACATAATTAGATAATGTGAAAAATACTCCATAGCAACAAAATAGAAGAGATTATTTATGTAGATTTACAACTAGATGAACTCCAGATGTATTTTTTAAATCTACTTCTCCACAGGTGTTTTTCTGCTGAATAAATATAACATCCAAGTTGGAATATGGTTGAAGCATTGAATCACCTAAATTCTGGCTATGCTTTTCTTCTGCTGTTAACTATTTTAAGCCATTTTTCAATAAAGCAGCCGCTACTGAAATCGTAAGCGCATAGGCTTGGCAAAGCCAGAAAGAAAAAGTGCAGCCCACAGATTTGTTTCTTCTGTTTTCCCAAAACAGAATCTCATAAAAAATATGCCCTCAAATTCTGTCACTATGTAGCTGTCAGAAAGAGCAATTTTGTTCCTCTTCATAACTCTGAACCCATTCTTTGTGCTACTAAGAAGTTAGATAGCTCCAGGAAGTTGCAAGGCACCATCACAACTGTTCAAATTGTATCCAGGCAGAATAATCAGTCAATCAGAAATTTCAGTCCTGGTCAAATGGAAGTTTTCTGGGGCCAACTTGGACAAGTACACAAGACAAGTTTGAGTTTACTGCCAAGATCACTTCCAGGACACTGGCTAATTAATTATAAAAGCTTTCTCAAAACAAACATAAGCCTGGAAACCTTTTTTTTTTCGTTCCTGTCCAAACAGAGAAGAAACAGGTTAAAAAAAAATAAAAGCCAGAGTTTATCACAGCTTCATCTTACTTGCAAATCCACTTTCCTTTTTCTTGCCCTAAAATGATCCAGGAGTTTTTGTATTTGAAGTTACCAAAATAGTAGGTATAGATACTGAAAATGTTAGTTTGATTTCTGTACCTGTACCTTTGGTTGTAGAAGAGATTATGAATTAGTTACAAAAGCCTCTCTTCAAACTCTGGTAGGAAGAGAGAATGGAGTTTCTTCCTCTCTTGAAGAACTCATTGGATTAACTATATACACTGTAATAGATACAAATTAGATTAATAGTTGGTCTTATAATTATATATTCATGAACCTTCCTTTGCTGGCTTTGAAAACAAAAGGAACATTCCTGAATTAAATTTTCCTCGCTTCATCTTAACATGAACCTTGATGACTATGAGATGCTAGTGATAGGCACTGAAGATTCTGGTTTTAAAGACTCCATTCCCATGGGCTTTGTAACAAAATCAATACCCACAAAAAATGTTCCACATATTTCTTCTACTACTTGAATCAAAATTGTATGTAATATGCATCTTAAGCCATCAGATTTCTTCTGCATATGCCCAGATATGAAAAGACCCAATAAGTTAGTAAATTTATCTGTCAGCATTTACCAGCTGCTTCTTGTCAAATTCCTGGCAAAAGGAGAGCTGCCCTTAATAAAAGAAGGCTTCCTCAAGAACTCCATCAACAAGATATTCCTAAGCCTAATTAGTACACTGCCTTAACCAGTATTAAGACTCATGGCAAACCTTGCAAATAATCAGCATGGCTTGGTAAACAATGAATGGAGACAAAATGTGCGAAATAAATTTAAGAAAACTTCTAGTGGCCTGAGTTCTCCCTTTTCCACTACAGGTATGTATCTACCAATGTACCCATATTTAAATGCTCTTCTTCCTGATCATTTCAAGAGGTAGAAAGATGAAAGGAAGGTGACAATCCACATTAGCATCTGAAGGAGCAACTGAAGGAGTCAAGAATTTATCTCAATGTAAAGTGGGAGGTAAGTAAAGAAATTAGTCCTGACCTAAACAGAGTCCCTCTTCTGGGGAACACAAATGAATAAATGAAGACAAGATGGATAACATCAGATTTCAGAGCATCATAAAGGTCATCAAGAAGTCCTGAACTTAAAATGATGGGAAGCCACTAACCATTTTTAATCTAGAGTAGAAAAATGAGGGCAACTATGTAAAAAGTATATTGAATTGAGAAAAAATGGGGACAAGGGATCAATTCCAACAGCTTTTCTAGCAATTCAGATCTGAGATGATGAAGACACTACCAGGGAGGAAGGAAGGAAGGAAGGAAGGAAGGGAGGGAGGGAGAGAGAGAGGGAGGAGGGGAGGGGAGAGGAGGGGAGGGGAAGGGAGGGGAGGGGAGGGAAGGGAAGGGGAAGGGACGGGAGAATGGAATGGAATGTACACCCTTCCCGTACTTTCTAGAATTCACCAAGGCCTATAAACCTCTATGACTACTACAAGTGCTGTCAGTTAAAGAGGAACACCATCATGAATATGCCTTCTTGAAAAAAATCAGCAAAGTGTGAAAAGAAGAATCTTCAAACTCACCCACTTAAAAGACAGAAAGAGAAAGAACAAGTCATCCCTCAGTATATGTTGGGGATTGATTCCACAACCTCCATCAGACAACAAAATTGGACAATGCTAAAGAATCTGATATAAATGGCATACTATTTGTATATAACCTACACACATCCTCATATACACTTTAAATTGCTCTAGATTACTTATAATACCTAATATAAATGCTATGTAAATAGTTGCTATGATGTATTATTTAGAGAATAATGACAACAAAAAAAAAGTCTGTATGTGTTCAGCACAGACACAATTTTATTTTCATTCTGTCCATGGTTGGTTGAATCCATGGATATGGAACCATGGATATGGAGGACTAACTGTACAATTAGCATATCAAGCATGGAGCCAACTAGAACCATCTCTTCTACTATATCAAAAGACAAAATGGTAAGTTAAAAGAGCAAGGATCAGATATTTGATTTTCTGAGGTGAGTTATGTATTATAGTTTCCACTTAGCAAAGAACAAAACTAGTGTCCATCATCACACAACTAGCCAGTTTTGGAACAAGTAGCAAGACCAGATTTTCTTGCTTCATGTTCCTTCTTCTTTCCAATATATGCTACTTCTCCTTCAATCCTGGGGAAACAGTCTTAGGATTTCTATGATTTTTTTAAATATACTGCTTTCATTTCTTCAAAACTTTGAAATTTTTTCATTTAGGAAGCATCATTTTTCCATATACTATATTCTTAAAATATAATTTCTTGCAGAGATATTTACTTAGCTGGGCAAAAATGGCCCAGTTTACACCATATTCTCTTCCAAAGAAAGCAAACAGATATTCAAAACCTGATTGCTCTTCATTCAACTATATGTTTTAATAGACAAACAAATATATAGCTAGTGAGAACTTAGCTGTCATTATCTTGCCCTAAAGTATCCCCCAAAAGTTAACAACAATGTCAGCATTTCTTAGCATTTCTTTTTTTTTTTTTTTTTTTTTTTTTTGAGACAAAGTCTCGCTCTGTCACTGAGGTTGGAGCACAGTGGTGCGATCTCAGCGCAATGCAACCTCTGCCTCTTGGGTTCAAGCGATTCTCATGCTTCAGCCTGTGGAGTAGCTGGGATTACAGCCCTGTGCCACCGTGCCTGGCTAATTTTTGTGGTTTTAGTAGAGACGGGTTTTGTCATGTTGGCCAGACTGGTCTTCAACTCCTGGCCTCAAGTGATCCGCCCACCTCAGCCTCCCAAAGTGCTGTGATTACAGGCATGAGCCACTGTGCCAGGCCAGTATTTCTTTATAATTTACCAAAGTACTTTTTTCATAAGTTATCTCGTTTAATCCCTAGAATAAACAGAAGGCAGGGATTATTACTATTTTAAAGCTGAGACAACTATTGCTTTAAGATTTAAATTGCCCAGGTGATGCATCTGCAACAGCTGAGGTAGACGCACATTTTTCCCTTCTGATTCCAGCTCCCTTCACACACTGCTTCTCCTTCTGCCCAGGAAAGTGCAAACTGTTGTCTGCACGTAAAGGTCCATTTTAAGTGAAGCAACCATCACCTCTAATCCTTTCTCAGCATCTTTTAGATATACGTTCTCTTACATTTCAAAGAAGCAAGAATTTTTTGCTTACCTGGTCCTTCTCCGGTTTATCAGAAATGTCATTCAGACTGGAGGAAGTCAGATTCCTATGGGTCATGGCTGGGCTACCTGGAAAAACACAAATAAACTCTAATTAAAGACTTCTTTTCAATAACACAAAGACTTTGGTGGTATACTTAATAAACACTAGTAGATGATGATGGAAATGGTGATGATACTTTTAACCACACTAGGATTCTTCTGAAGAGTTTTCCAGAGTCCAGGTTGGAGTACAAACATAGTTAAATGTAAAGTATGTAAAATCTCAAATACCTTGTTTAGGACTTACTGCGTGGTTCAGTTTCAAGGTAAGCTAAACTTTGAAAGAAACTTCTAAGACAATAAGCATAAAAATAAAATTGTTCCTGGTTTTGTTCACTCTTTGTCATTGCCCTTTACATACATGCTAATCTATCTGGTTTCCTTTCCTTTTCCTGTTGCCTGCAGAGAGCGGCTGTTTCCTCATCTTCAGCAGAGCTGACCCTGGATGCCAGGCCCAGACCTCCTCTCCCCCAGGCCTTTGCAGTCCTTCCTAGAATGCCACTCACTCAGATCAACCTGAAAAGTCTTGATCAAAGTGTTCCCTTCTCTGGCTAACAATTGGATCAAGAATATTTCTCATCAGTGGGCATCTGATGTAGAATCCTCACTCTTTGCCTCAATGTAGTGTTATCACAGGCTGCCTTATTTCTCTGCATTCCCATTTGCCAGGATAAAATAAGTATATCCTCTTTTCCCCCCTTAACATGTTAAACCTCTTCTTCAAGTGAAAGATGGATGTCATCGGAATACTACATGGGAACCAATCTCCCTGACCATATAGCAGCTGTCAATATGGTTCACTGGTGATCCATCCAATGATTTCAGACACTATCATACACAAACAGAGAGGAAGGACATGTAGAAGAGCCACAGGCTGTTTTCAAGTAGACCATGTTAATCAACAGAATACTGAACTTTCATTCTGCAGTTGGACCTGAAATTTCTAGGCTTGCTAAGCAAAAAAAAAACTAACTTTTCAAAGCCAAGATGTTTGACCCAACTGCTGCAGGGTGCTGAGTAATGCATTCATCCTTAATCCTCAATGATCTGACTCAGGCTGCTCTTTACAGCAAGAGGACAAGGGTTGAAAAGAAGCACCGAAGTTCTAACATAGCTTCACATTTGCTTCCAAATAATTATTTAGATTACAGACTTTAATTCCTTCAGATACAGACCTCAACATATAATTTCACAAAAGACTAAAATCTGCCCCTAATAAATTAATGCCTATATAACAGCAGCTATTTAAATATCATTCCTTTTAACTACCAGATCAGAAAAATTATAATTTCCTTGAACTGGCAAGACAGGATATTTTCCACTCTGCTGCATTTCATCAAGTAAGCATGGCCTAGATCTCTTAAATCTTTTACCTGGTTGGGTGTTTTATTCTAGGAAAATTTAAGCACAGAGCATTATTCAAAGGAAAATAACATTTGAAAATGTGCTTTATGTGCAAAATTAAAAGAACCCCTTTGAAGGGCACATTTTCTTCTTTGAGCCACGTATTAGATTTCTAGTGTCCACTCAATACAAAAGACACCAGGTACAATCTTGAATGCCCCCAAATAATGCTGAGATTGAAACTAATAGAAAATGATGAGTACAGACAATTCTGCACTTGACATTTAAAAACAAAACCAGCTATTTGGACTAACTGAGTAAAAGTTCTGCCTGAATAAGTGAATAAATCTGAATTATACAATCCTAAAGCAATGAAGCCTTAGCAATCCTAATCATGTTAAAAATAGCTTATGTAAATAAATAGGTAAGATAAATTTCTAATCATCAAATAATTTATATGTAAGTGGCAGTACTGAAATAAATTTAAAGTAGTTTTCCAATAAGTAATTTAAATTTCCTAGCCAATAGCCTAAAGTCATTGATTTGCTATAGGCACTCTTTATAAATACTGCAAAGGCACATTTCAGCCCAAGCACTGTCCTAACTGCTGCAAAATCTGAATAGGTAGAAGCCAAATTAATGAGGTTTTCATTATAATGGTAATCTTGATTGATGTGACAGCTTTTCCAAGAAACCTTATATACCGTCTCATCATTCTTCGCATTTCTGAAAGACAGTGATAGTATGGCTATCTATATTTATACTATATGAGGAGCAAGAGAAAGGTTCAGGTCCAAGAAAAATGCAGGAACCAGATGAGGAAGAGAAGACTAGTATTAAGAAATAATCAAATCTGTTTCCTCTCCTAACTTTCTCTGATTCTCATTAATAAAAGTAATTAATATTAACAGCTTCACTAATGTTTAACACTGCAAGAGTCTGCTAGTCAACACTTCCAGTAACTAAGCAAGATGATCAGCATTCTTCAATCTTTTTCCATCCCCCTCCCTACCAAACTCCCCATCCTGACTTCCCAAGACCTTGAAGCAGAGACAAATCCTTCCCAATTCTCTAAATCAGTGGTTTCTACAGTGAGGTCTCCAGACCAGCAATATCCACATCACCTGTACGCTTGTTAGAAAGGCAGATTATTGACACTCACGCCAGAGCAATTCTTTATTTTATTTTGTTTTTCCCATAAATTACTGGGATACAGGTGCTATTTGGCTACGTAAGTTCTGTAGTGATGATTTGTGAGATTTTGATGCACTCATCACCCAAGCAATATATACTGCACCATATTTGTTGTCTTTAATCCCTCACCCCCTCCCACACTTCCCCTCAAGTTCCCAAAGTCCATTGTACCATTCTTATGCCTTTGCATCCTCATAGCTTAGCTCCCACATATCAGTGAGAACATACGATGTTTGGTTTTCCATTTCTGAGTTACTTCACTCAGAATAACGGTCTCCAATCCCATCCAGGTCGCTGCAAATGCCATTAATTCATTCTTTTTATGGCTGAGTAGTATTCCATCCTATAAATATACCACAGTTTCTTTATCCACTCGTCGACTGATGAGCATTCGAGTTGGTTCCTCAATTCTGCAATTGTGAATTGTGCTGCTACAGTAGTTCTACTTTTAGTTCTTTAAGGAATTTCTACACTGTTTTCCAGTTTTCCATAGCAGCTGTACTAGTTTACATTCCCCGCAGCAGTGTAGAAGTGTTCCCTGATCACTGCATCCACACCAACATTTACTGTTTTTTGATTTTTTGATTACGGCCATTCTTGCAGGAGTAAGGTGGTTTTGCATTGTGGCTTTTATTTGCATTTCCCTGATCATTCCTGATGTTGGGCATTTTTTTCATGTTTGTTGGGCCATTTGCATATCTTCTTTTGAGAACCGTCTATTCATATCCTTAGCCCACTTTTTGATGGGATTTTTTTTTCCTTACTAATTTGTTTGAGTTTGTTGTAGATTCTGGATATTAGTCCTCTGTCAGATGTATAGAATGTGAAGAGTTTCTCCCACTCTGTGGGTTGTCTGTTTACTTTGCTGTTTCTTTTGCTATGCAAAAGCTCTTTAATTAAGTTCCAACTATTTATCTTTGTTTCTATTGTATTTGCTTTTGGATTCTTGGTCATGAAATCCTTGCTTAAGCCAACGTTTATAAGGGTTTTTCCAATGTTATCTTCTATAATTTTTATAATTGCAGGTCTTAGATTTAAGTCCTTAATCCATCTTGAGTTGATTTTTGTATAAAGTGAGAGATGAGGATCCAGTTTCATTCTCCTACATGTGGCTAGCCGATTATCTCAGCACCATTTGTTGAAAAGGGTGTCCTTTCTCCACTTTATGTTTTTGTTTGCTTTGTTGGAGATCAGTTGGTTGTAAGTATTTGGGTTTATTTCTGGGTTCTCTATTCTGTTCCATTGGTCTATGTGCCTATTTTTATAACAGTATCATGCTGTTTTGGTGACTATGACCTTTTAATATAGTTTGAAATCAGGTAGTGTGATGCCTTCAGATGTTCTTTTTACTTAGCCTTGCTTTGGCTATGCAGGCTCTTTTTTGGTCCTATATGAATTTTGGAATTTTTTTCTAACTCAGTGAAGAATTATGGTGGTATTTTGATAGAGTTTGTGTTAAATTTGTAGATTGCTTTTGACAGTACTGTCATTTTCACAATATAGATTCTACCCATCCATGAGCATGGGATATGTTTCCATTTGTTTGTGTCATCTATGATTTCTTTCAGCAGTGTTTTATAGTTTGCCTTGTTGATGTCTTTTGCCTCCTTCATTAGGTATATTCCTAAGTATTTTATTTTTTTGCAGCTATTGTAAAAGGGGATGCATTCTTGATTTGATTCTCCGTTGAGTTGCTGTTGGTGTACAGAAGAGCTACTGATTTGTGTACATTAATCTTGTATCCAGAAAATTTGCTGAAATCTTTTGTTAGTTCTAGGAGCTTTCTGGAGGAGTCTTTAGGGTTTTCAATGTAAACAGTCATATCATCAGCAAACAGTGTCAGTTTGACTTCCTCTTTACCGATTTGGATGCCATTTATTTCTCTTGTCTGATTGCTCTGGCTAGGGACTTCCAGTGTTATGTTGAAGAGGGGTGGTGAAAGTGGGCATCCTTGTCTTGTTCCAGGTTTCGGAAGGAATGCTTCCAACTTTTCCCCAGTTAGTATTATGTTGGCTGTGGGTTTGTCATAGATGGCTTTTATTACATTGAGGTACGTCCCGTGTATGCCAATTTTGTTGAGAGTTTTAATCAGAAAGGGATGCTGGATTTTGTTGAATGCTTTTTCTGCATTTATTGAGATGATCATGTGTTTTTTTGTTTTTAATTCTGTTTATATGCTGTATCACATTTATTGACTTACATATGTTAAACCATCCCTGCATCCCTGGTATGAAACCCACTTGATCATGGTGGATTATCTTTTTGATATGTTGTTGGATTCGGTTAGCTAGTATTTTGTTAAGGATTTTGGCATCTATGTTCATCAAAGATTTCAGTCTGTAGTTGTCTTTTTTGATTATGTCCTTTCCTGGTTTGGGTATTAGGGTGACGCTGGCTTCACAGAATGAAATTCCTTCTTTCTCTATCTTGTGGAATAGTGTCAAAAGATTTAGTACCAATTCTTCTTTGAATACGCCTGACCAATTCTATCAACACTCTGGATATGAGCGGGGAGGGTGGACACCAATGTGCATTTTAACAAGCCCTCCAGGGGATTCTGAATCATGCTGAAGATTGAGAACCACTACTCTAAATAAACCAGTTATCTTAACAGTATCTATACTAGTTGGAATCTAAGTTGAAAGAAGTATATACGTTGGAGGGGTATCGCCAGAGGGTAATTCTAATAATCTTGCCCTCCTCCAAGCTACTGCTCTAAACTTTCATACCTCAAGCAAATCATTAACTTATCATCCTTGCCACATAAACACACAAAGAGGTTATCTGGCTTTTCCTCTGAATCCTCCCCCATACAACCAAATAAATAATTTTGTTTTGGAAACACACTGTTTAATCAGCCTTTTCCAGAAACATATCACCCAAATCCAAGAAGAAAAAGATGAGGACCAAAAGAGATTATCAACCAGATTATACATGGGAATCAGAAATTGGTGTGTGGCATTTTTGCTAACCTGGGAAGGTGTTGGAAAACAGGTTCCTAACAACGTTCTTGTGAATATTTTACATCTGACATTTCAGAAGACATATTGTCAGAATAAATCAGTGTTTTCTACTTAGATTTTGGCCTATAATGTAAACACATTATACTGCAATCCTGAGCAAGTAAGGATGCTAGAGAAAAATGTCACCTTGCACCAAAAAGGTGAAATACAAGTGTACCCTAAAGTATGTTGCTTCTTGGGCAAGTGGTGTTTCATCCACTCAAAGCTACAACCAGTAGGACCTTTCCACCTAAAATCCAGGGTGTAAAAATGTCTTATGCTTGTTCTTGGTCCAAAGAAACTTTGTGTTTTTTAAGATTCATTTAAAAAAAAAGAAAATAAAAGCAGAAGAAGAACCAGTCTCAAGTGCATAATCATAATTAATTTCCATATCACTATTTTCTGGCCATAAGAAAAAGAAAGCTTTGGAGAATCACATTTTCAAGCAGTTTCACACAATCAAAAACAACTTCATTTTCAAAGTACCCACTTGGCAGGTACATACTGTTGCTATAAAAATTAATTACATTCTGTACTAAGTTTGAAAATCATTGTTATTCTTTAGCACACATGTAGCAATTTAAAGTCCTTTGCAATTATAACTATTAGTTACAATAAAAAGGGGTGAGGAGAATCTATGGCACAGAAAGAAGATATTTGAATGTGTACATATTAATGTAATACAATGACACATAAACGTCCTCCTCACCTCATACCTCCATAATGAGCCAATAGAGAACCCATGGACAAGCTAAAACAAAGATCTCATGGCCTATGAAATAAATTGAATCTTTTTTATTCTTAAGAATAAATAACATTTGTAGCACAAAAAATAACTAAGATAACTTACATGTAATAGACATACAAGAGGATCTGCATGTTCTTGTCAGAATATTTGGAGGTATGGGTCTGATTTTCATTGCTTGGGACCATAAAACTAGCAATAAATGTCATTTCAGAATAATGTATGTTAATGTTTTCTACACCCACATTGACTCATTGATGTTCTTTCTTCTCCCTTTGTTGGCATAACAAACCTACTAGAAAATGTCTATATTTGAGAGTAATGGTCAACTGATCTTTTTGAGTACTAGGTACCTGAACTCACATTATCTTACTTAATCCTCATATCAACACTGTGAGGTTAGTATTATTATTACCACTTGATAATAAACAAATGAACTTCAAGCAGGTTAAGTTCATGGTCACATAGCAAGTGGTAAAACCATAATGTAAACATGGATCTCATAATGCCAATCTCACTGCCTCTGAGAAGGAAACTTATCTCTCTGTGTTATTTGCATAAACACATAAACTTCATCATGGCTAATAAAGAGAAAATGTAATGTACAACCACAGAGAATATATTTTATTTTCATGCCAATTATGTGCAGAATAACATCACTACAGAGGTTTAAGGCAGTTATGTTCCTGGTTTCCAACTTAGCAGTTCCAAAAATCAAGATGGTATTACTCTACTTTCTCATTTTCATAAAGAAAAGAAGGGGGGAAATATTGAACTTAGCCACTCTGTTTGCCATTCTAATTAAATAGTTGTCGCAAACCACAGCTCTGTGTCAAAGAAGGATGCTAAAGGCAGCAGCAATATAATTGTAAAAGAATTACACTACAGGCTTCCGAATGTCTTCATTCATAGCCATAGCCAAGTGTTTGTAAAATTCCACAATATACATACAGCCTATTCTCCATTATTTCTATGTTACTTTTCCATATTTCAAGTTACTTCAGTTCTAATTTCTTCCCATTTCACTCACTAAAAACAGGAATAAAATGGGACAAAGAGAACAAATCACTTAGGATACTTACAATGAGTTTGATTGACAAAGTCTAGAAGAAAGGCTAAAAGAGAGTTTGGATTTCTGTCAGACCAGTTTCCTAGTTTTAGACAGCAACAGGTTATTAAGAGCTTCCCCACCCCGTGAAAAAAAATAAAATAAAATAAGCATGTCATTATGGTCTCAAACCCACTTCCATCCCCCACACCCTAAATAAAAGACAAAAATATTTTAAATATTAGACTAAGGAAAGTTATTATAAACATATCATCAGTCAGAAGGTGCCCTTTGGAGGAATTTCATAACTAAGAAAAAATCAGTTTGGGTATTTTTGCTTATTTTCTTTTTAATTGTTTTGTTTTGTTTAAAATATTTTTAAAGTTTGTTTTTATTTTATATAATGTAAACTCCAAGAGCCTAGAGCCAAGGCCCTTGGTTTGTCTTGATTGTAGTTATAGCCTCAGACCTTGGCATTAGTGGCACTTAATACTTTGTGAATGAATAATAGTGACGGGGTATCATTTTACCTCCATTTGGAGTTACTACTATAAACACTACTGTGCAAAGTCCATTTCCTATGGAGGGAGATGCTGTGTGCACACTCCAAGAGCCTTCAGACTTGGACAGCCTTAGAGTAAATAAGTAAGAAGTTTGTAGCTGGCCCAGAACTAACAGAACTGAAAGACTCTGCCAAACTGGCCCAAAGCCTGTCGTTGAGCAGAGGGAAAAGAAGAAGCAATAAAGAGGAAAAAGAGAAATTCCCTGCAAAGAAGGAATGAGGATGTGAGGATGGAGGAGAAATAAGGCAGAGTGTAAGGATCTCAGCTAAAGGAAAGGAGAGGCTGGGGTAGAGAAAAGCTGGGAGAAACTAAAATAACTCGAAGCATATGATTGTCTTGGAAAGTGGAGCAAATGTGGAGAAAATAAGACATCAAAAGACCCAGATAACCATCAAAGTATGTGAGTAAAGTTGAAGCCAAAAGCTGATGTCATTCCTAATGTATGAGATAAAGATAATAGAGAGGATGTCCTTATATGGAGAGCTGAAAGTGTGTAGAGGTCAAATCACAGATACCTGCATCAATTAGGCTTCATAAATACTATTCTCTTATTTTAAAAGCCATTCCCTGCCCTTTGGGACCTTTGTTATCTACAGTCCCCTTGATAATCTATTTAACCTCAACTCCCTAGACCCTGTTCATTCCTGTTTTTTAATTTTCTGACTACTCTCTGGGCCTTTCCCAAGATTCAGTGTTAGGTCTAATACATCTCAATATCAAATACAAAAATTTCACCTCTTCTAATTCTTTCCAATTTCAACCAGCAAAAGCAAAATGCTCTAATTCATTGAGAGTCTTATTCTAATAATATTACACTGGATATAATTTTTATTGTGATCTAAAATAGGTAGGTTAGGCCAGGCATGGTGGCTCATGCCTGTAATCCCAGCATTTTGGGAGACCAAAGCAAGAGAATCACTTGAATCTAGGAGTTGAAGACCACCCTGAGCAACACAGTGAGGGCTCATCTCTATAAAAATTTTTTAAAAGTTAGCTGAGCAAGGTGGTGCACACCTGTAGGCCCAGCTACTAGAGAGGCAGTGGGGCGGGGAGAGGACTGCTTGGGCCTAGGAGTTAAAGGTTGCAGTTGGCTATGGTCACATCACTGTACTACAGCCTGGGCAACAAAGCAAGACCCCAACATGAATGAATGAATGAATGAATGAATGAATATAATATAATAGGTAGCTTCATTTCTTAAAAAATATTTCACGCTCTTTCTCACAAACACATACATTAATAAGGCATACAAAATCTCCACTCAGCTGAGAAAGCATTCAAAAGACATATAAAGACTGGAAAATTTACTAAATAAAAAAGTCCCTATAATGTACTTCAAGGAACCTGTGGTCCCTGTGATTATAGTATTTGTGATTGTAGTTCTCTTTCTCTGTCTCATATTCACACACACATACATGAGCACACTAATATACATAGACACATACCCACACACGCACACACACAACAATTATGAAGAAAATATTATTCCCTCCCCAAAATGTGATGAAACCATATAAAATAATTTGTGACCTTCTTATCTCACAAAAGCAGAAAGAGAAAAGAATAGTACTTTCAGCAAGCCTATGCTAGCTAGTTAAAGGCTAAGAGGGAAAACCTATCAACGGTGTAATATAACAGAAGTAAATGAATATCTCGCTGCCTTCATTCCAAACAGGCACTGACCCAGAGTGATTTTCAGTAAATGTCCCTAAGCCAAGGTAAAGAGGATCTTCAGTAGGTTCCTGCAGCCACATCATTCCAAGGACACATACAGTGTCTGATTTAGATAAGTTTGGTCTACTCTCTTCTATATATATGTAGACATCAGCTCCAAGACATAGTAAAATTTTACTGATTCAGATGAGTGGAAGAATTCTCTGATTTGATGAGGCATCCAAATTAAAAATACTTTAGGCCAGGCATGGTGGCTCACATTTGTAATCCCAGCGCTTCGGGAGGCCGAGGCAGGCAGATCACCTGAGGTCAGGAGTTTGAGCCCAGCCTGACCAACATGGAGAAACTCCGTCTCTACTAAAAATACAAAATTAGCCGGGCATGGTGGCGCACGCCTGTAATCCCAGCTACTCGGGAGGCTGAGGCAAGAGAATCACTTGAACCCAGGAGACAGATGTTGCGGTGAGCCAAGATCACACCATTGCACTCCAGCCTGGGCAACAAGAGTGAAACTTTATTTCAAAAAAAATAAATAAATAAATACTTGAAGTAGGGTACCACTTCAAAATGGTAAACTTAGTATATGACATAGTAACTGGGTTTATCTCCTCAACCTTCCTAGATACTTTAAAAATGACAGATTCACAAAAAAATACTTTTTTACAAAAGTATAAAGCCACACCAATGAAAAGAACAGATAGAAGACCAGCATAGACAAGAGACTCCAAAAACTTTCTGGAAGAAGAAGAGCAGATAGAATAGTAGAACATGACACCATTTATGCTATTTAGAAATGTCAGTGTAAAACTCCATGCAGAGGGACATGGAGTTAAAAAAGAGAATATCTTCCCTGCAAAACTCTGAAGAAACTCACATTGGAATCTGCCAAGTACAATGGAGGCAGGAGTAAGGGACAGGCTAAAAAGGATGGATTCAAGGAAAGGGATGGATTCAAGAAAGTATAACACCACCCCATTGGGCAGAATACCCAGAAGCCAAAGCATTTACACTGCAGGGCTCTGCTAAAGAAGTATCCAGAAAAGACCAGGGCAATTCGCACAGGTGTTTGTATCTCACAGCAAAGTCTTCTGAATTCTTGAGCTTAGAGCACCCCTCAGAATTATGCCTCCTGCTTACATTAAAGCAAATATTCTTTTTTAAATACAAATGTACAATTGAGCACCATCAGTGGTTTAAGAGAGGAAGTCAAAGACTAAAACCCATACCTTAAAGAAAAAAGCAGGCAAAAGAATTCCAAAAAAGAAATATCACTTAGAAAACTTGAAATAAAAGTTCTAATTAGTTTTTAGAGATTTGAGAAGATACTGTATCCACAAAACATGAAGAGACTGCTATGAAAAATAGAACAAGGAAAAGATTTTAGATTAGACCAATAATTACCTTAAAACCTATATGTATGAGATTATACATGCAGCCAAAAAAAAAGAAAAAACCTCAATAAAACTGTTAGAAAATATTATAACAAGAATCTTCCAGAGAGCAAGGGAAGAAGGGGCAAAGAGCCAGAAAACATAAGAGAATAGATAAGAGGTCCAGGAACCCCAATATCTGATTATTAGGAGTTCTACTAAGCCAGAACAAGGAAAATTGTAGAGAGAACATTATCAAAGAGAATATAATATCCCAGAACATTATCAAAGAGAATTCAAGAGTCCAAAGATAAAGGACATATTTCTTCAGATCACAAGGACACCCAGGGAAAAATAAAATAAACCAAAAAAAATTTTAAAATTCCTATATGCAGATGAATCATTGTGAAATTTAATAACACTAAGGATGAAAAAAAAATCCAAAAGTGTTCTATCTAGAAAGGAAAAGCTATAAGAAACAGATTTTGGAATTCTCTTAAGCAAAACAGAATGGTAGAAGATAATGGGAACATGATTTCAAAGGACTGGAAGAAAATTGTCTTCAATAAAGAATTCTATATGCTTCCAAATCATCAATTGAGCATGAAAAAAATATATATAGAAAAGCTGGGGCCAAAAAAAAAAACTCCAAAAAATTTTAATCTTAATTTGTCCTTTTATACAAAGTTACTGACAGTGTGATAAGCAAAATGAGGGAATGAACTAAGAAAAAAAGAGATACATGGTATGGTCTCCAACGCAGGATGACAATGAAAGTCAATGCCAGAATGTCCATTGTGCAGTGATGTGGAAAGCAATCAGTCTCATAAAGCAGGAGGGCAACGTAGGGAAGAGAGGAGCTAACAGGAGGGGCAAATCTGCAAGGAGATATCAAGGGATTCTATAGGTGTATCAGTATCCTTGAGATATTGAAAGAGCTTAGGAATGTAGTAACAATAGGCAATTTTTAAAATGCAATCTAAAACTCCATATTTAAAACTACCCAAAAGAAAATGTACTTACAGTTCATTACACAGCTTTAGGGTAAACCATAATCATATAGTCATAATGATATAAATTCTATTCATGTATTTCTAACATTAGAACAAACTGATAGAGAAAGCACAAAATTTATAGATAAGAGTCAAGAATATAAATCTAAAGGCTGGGCATGATGGCTCACGCTTATAATCCCAGCACTTTCGGAGGCTGAGGTGGGCGGATTGCCTGAGGTCAGGAGTTCAAGAGCAGCCTGATCAACATGGAGAAACCCCGTCTCTATTAAAAATACAAAATTAGCCGGGTCGGATGGTGCATGCCTGTAATCCCAGGTACTCAGGAGGCTGAGGCAGGAGAATCACTTGAACCTGGGAGGCAGAGGTTGTGGTGAGCCGAGATCATGCCACTGCACTCCAGCCTGGGCAACAAGAGTGAAACTCTGTCTCAAAAAAAAAAAAAAAAAAAAAAAAAAAATATATATATATATATATATATATATATAAATCTAACCTATATTGACAATAAAAAGTACAAGCACCAATGACAGAAGTCTAGAAGGGAAGCAGCAAAAAGAGGGGCAGCAAAGAGTAGGGATGCTAACATTCTTTTTTTAGTTTTTCTTTTCTACTTTTTAAATTTTTTAATATCATCCTTTTAAGTTCTGGGGTACATGTGCAGAACGTGCAGTTTTGTTACATAGGTATACACGTGCCATGGTGGTTTGCTGCACCCATCAAACTGTCACCTACGTTAGGTATTTCTCCTAATGCTATCCCTCCCCTAACCCCCTACTCCCCAACAGGTCCCTGTGTGTGATGTTCCTACATCCTTTTTTTACAAGGTAGGAAGTCAAAAGACCCTGTCAATATTTGCTACAAAAATAGGTTTTTGTAGCAAATTATAAAAATAGAAACATAGGTTTACTACTTAAAATTACAAATGCAATTAATAATGGATTAGAAATAATAATACAAATGTATTTGAAGGAAAAAGGTGTACAAATGAGGTAATTTTTTTTTTTTTTTTTTTGGTGGGAGGGACGGAGTCTTGCTCTGCCACCCAGGCTTGAGTGCAATGGCGTGATCTGGCCTCACTGCAACCTCCTGGGTTCAAGCCCCCTCCTCACTGCTCTAGATTTACAGCTCACAAAACATGACTTGGGAAAAGGCCATTCAATTGGCTTCCTCATGCAGTAAACTCCTCAGGTCTTGCTGACTGCACATTCATTTAAGTGATACACTCTTAGCAATCAATGACTATAGGACACCCACAACTCTAGCAGTAGCCTCCAGAAAAGAAGAGCACAAACACCTCCGGACCCATAATGCCTCTTTCACCCAAGTGGCCCTGAAGACACTCTAGACCAAAGTGCTGTAAGTCTGAGAAAGAAGAGAGGTAGGGTACAACCTGTGCCATTGTGCACTTGCTCATACACTCATTTTCTCCCCCTTGGAGAGATTAATTACGCTACACAATTCAGCCAAAGTGCCATCTAGGGTCCAAATGATGTGATAGCTTCAGGACCTCAAGTGATCCTAGAGTTACTCTGGAAAATTCTGTTCAGAGCTATGACAGCCACAGGATTTCCTTCTTATTGAAAAGCCCAAGCTGAACTGAGATGCTTGCAGTTCTTGGTTGATACCGTGCTACTCCTAAATTACATCAAGTTATCTAGTTCTAAGAAGTCTCTTTGGTGAGGATATTTGGCTCTGCAACACAGACCTGCCTAACATTACCTGCTACAGGCATTATTTTTCTGACTGGAAGGCGACAGAGTGGGGGCAGTAGAGGAGAAGACAGCATGGTGGCTCACACCTCTCCTTTCTGGATGGGCCTAATGGATCCATAAAGACATATATAAAAAGAATTATGCCAATATGTTATTAATATCATGAAAAAAGACAAAATAAGAAAAGGTAGTAAAATGGGAATAAAAATATCTTATCAGGATGTCATAAGGATTAAGCAAGCAAACACATGTGGAAGTGTCTTGCTCAGCTGTTCAATAGATGTTAGTTTTCCTCTCTTTCCCTTTGCCCTGTAATCATGTGCATAAATCCCTCTGAACTCAAGATCCTTAGGAAACAGTAAACTACATTTGCCATGGTGCGATCCCATATACTCACCATTTGTAATTTTCTAGTCTAAGAAAATGAGTTCAGAGAACTGAGAGGTTGCAGTTCTAATTCACATCCTGAGGTGGGGGTTGAAATCTTGAGCTGACTTAAGAAATAAGGACTGAGACCTAAATGTAGTTGTTATTCATCATACAGAGGGTATGTGATGACTTTAGGCAAACCAATACGAGAGCTTCTAGGAAAAATGTTAGATGTCTCACTTACTGCATACATAGGTCATTAGTAATTATTTACTTAAGAAACCAATGCAGTAAGTACCTCGCTTACTTATGTATATACATCACGGATATAGAAAGTTCTTTAATGGTAATTTCTAATGTTCTCTTGAGGAAAGTATGGTCTTAGCTCATTCTAGTATCTGTCATTCTGATTTGAAGGCAATATATACTTTCCTATATTTACTACTAAAGCAGTGTGGAGAATGAATTGGGTAGGAAAAAAGAGCAAGTGGTAAAATATATGAATCACCATGCAAAAAAAGCTGTGGGAATGCTTCACTGGGCCTAGTTATACTAGTTAAAGATTGCTTAAGTCAGTGGGCAAAGGTGCATTTAAAAAAATCCATTTTCTGCTGAACCAAGGTAAAGAGAAAAGCAAAGAATGAGAAAGAAATTCATATCAGAATCAGTATCAAAACTTTGGCTTCAGAAATTCCCACAGTACAGCACTACTAGAACTTTCCCACAGTTGTAAATTATCTCTGGACCAGGAACACAACACAGTGGAACAATGAGTTTAGATACCCCACAAGGTGGGTTCTCTGGAGGCTGGGTATGTTGTAGATGTGGCTCATAGAATCACAGAGTTAAAGGGCAACTGGAACTCATCTAACCAACTTCTCATCCAAGCAGTTTCCCTCCTATAACATTATACATAGCCAGTCTCCTAATATCCATTTACATACTTTCAGTGACAGGAAGCCTGCCACTTAATGAAGTGATCCATTTCATTTTAATAAAGCTCATTTTTATGTGGTAAGCTGCTTCAATATCCCAGGTAAGTAGTAGCATTTGCACAGACCAAGAAAAAGCGTGAGGATTGTGTTCAGAGTGCCAACCCAAGTACACAGATGCTCAGAAAAAGCTAGTTTTCACTTAAATATGTATAGCTTCTACTAGTCACCTTAGAAATAATGTATGTCTTCATATGTTCCCAGGCTTAGCTTAGAATGTTCATGACAAGGCCCTCATTAGTCCCTGCAGTCCTCATCCCTACCAATAAAACTAGTGTACAAAGGTCCTCTGAAGAAAAAGCCCTGCTTCCTCATATAAGAGGACTATATCCTCACCAACAGGCCTTCGCCAGCCTGAAACTGGGAAAACTAAAACTTCGATCACATCATTGATTTTTTTTTTGGAAAATCAATGAACTATAAAAATTACATTCACTCCTTAACCAAAACATCAGGAGTCTCAATAAAATATCTTCTTCACTAAAATGATCACCCAAAGTCTACTTTCCTCTAAATATTTGTATTGAGGGAGCTCTCATGAACTAACTAAGCTGCCTTTTCTCCAGTTCCTTTAATCAACACTCCTATGGCCATGTCTAGATCTCTCACTACCTAATGACCTCCTCGACGGTCTCTACGTTCTCATTCTCCTCCTTCAGATGTGAACCACTCTCTCTACAAGCACTTCTCACTTGGTTCAGGATAAGCTCCACTTTATCCAGTTAACTAGTCCAGTTATCATAAACATCACTTGTTCCTTGGTTAAAAACAAACAAACAAACAAAAACAGTCTAGTGAGCCAAGATCACACCACTTCACTCCAGCCTGGGTGACACAGCGAGACGTGTCTCCAAAAAAAAAGGTCTAACTGGTAGCTCTCTAAAATAGGGACTGTGTCTGCCTTAATCATTGTAAATTCCCAGCACCTAGCTGAGTAGTGAGCAAAGAATAGTACTCAAAAATATTTAAATGAATGAATGAATTGATGATCTGAATGAATTAGTATACTCCCCAAAACTCTACCCCTATAACTGGGTATGATAAAATTATCGCCACTAAAGGGAGAAGGAATCTTCCCAATCTGAGGTTATGATAATCACTGTTACTGAAGACAACAGTCACAGCTCTCTTGGTCATTATTATAATAATAACAAATATAACCTGAGCCACTAGCTGGGTAAGAGGAAGTGCCACTTTCTTACAGGCTCTAGACACTTCCCTAGAAACTCAGACAAAAATTATTCAAAGATGCTCTCAGAAAAATGGAGAAATAATTCAACCTTGAAACCTACAGCAATTCCCAAAATCAAGACCCTAGCTTAAATGTGTGCTAGAAGAATCGATTTTTAAAGCAAGACATTTATAGACGGAAAAGCTTGCCATTATAATTGAATTGATCCTGTTCTTCATCCTCGAAAAGGATGCTGAATCTCTGCTATATTCACCTAGTAAGACTGCACTTCGATTTGTAACCATGGTTACTGCTTGCATCACAGTGAATGGCTCTTTCTGAGGCAAAAGCTGATCACAGCCCATAATAGTAAGTGTGCTCCAGCTGTTTCCTGGGATTGATAAGAATGGGTCTCAGAAAACAGAACCATTGCAGAAAATTACACTTCAGAATGCCGACTTGTTGTCCTTCATTGAGAAACACCAGGCATTTCATTTTCTGACTTGAAACAGTAAAATACTGACTCATCAGTGTCTACACTTCTTATTAGCAGACAAGAGCAGCATCTGTGGCTGGAAGTAAGGAAACCTGAGAGTAGAGAGAACAAGAATCAGAGGGAGGAATAGCAAGGAAATGTGCCATCTGGAGTCTACACCCCCAAGTTCAAACCCTGTTCCCCCCAACTAACTGAGTGACCTCAAACACTCCATGTCAGATAGGCTAGATTACAGTAGAACAATCTTTGATTCTCATGGCTTAAAACACCAGTGATTTATTTCTTACTCATGATAATAACCATTGTGGATTGGCTGGGGGTTGGTTCTGCATTTATGTCCTCAGGCCAGGACCCAGATGCATGGAGCAGCCATTCTCTTTAAAGCTTTCCTGGGAAATGACCTCTATTACTCCTGCTCACATTTCCTTGGCCAAAGAAAGTCATGAGCTCACACCTAACTTCAAGTGGGTTGAAGATGTAGGGTCCTCATATCTGCCCAGAAAGAGACAGACCTGGAATATTGGTGAATAGCCCTAATGACTACCATAAATACTTAACTTCACTGAGCCTCAGTTCCTTCATCTGTAATAAGGAGTGAGTGATGCTTACTTCAGAGAAATGTTTTGTGGGAACTGGTGTAATAAATGATAGCTGGAGTAGTCATAGTTGCCCTGGTTGTGATATCTCAGTCATGGATAGAATGATCTAGTCAGTAAGAAACGAAGGCCCTAACCAAAGAATCTAATTCTCAAATTCTACTACTATCAGCAGCCACAGAAAAGCAGCAGAGCTTCCCTCATGTCACTGTGTCTGGTCAGTTTTTTGGGTGATATGAAGACTAAAATCTGATCAATTTAGAAAAATCATTCCTGCTCTAGGTTTACATGTTACCTCATCTTTTCTCTCCCTTTCAGGTTAAGTGTCCATTTAGTCAACAAATATTTATGAAGTGTCTGTGTAGCAGGCCCTATGTTAGACCCCTGGATGAGGAACAAATCAGTTTCTTCAAAAAAGCCCCAATCTATGCAAGAGCAATCACAATTTGTGGCCCAGTAACAGCTCCACATATCACCATCACCACCACCAGAAAAAAGAAAACTAATTCATACAAATAAAGAAATCTAGATGAATTTGAGAAATTCATCATCGTTCCCTCCAAACTCTGTTTTGTCCAATAGTCAAAAACAAAAATGGAACTACCTTATTGTTCAGAATGTTTGTCTTGGGCTAATGGATATTACACATTCTGGTTAAGTAGATACTACATATTCTATTTCCTCTCTTATTTGTTTTCCGATTTATTAAGTTCTTAAAGATGATCAGAACACATCCTCTCCATACCAACTGAGTGGAAACACAAGAGATACAAGTGTGACTGACACTGCATGGTTAGCAAATAATTTAAACATGGTAAGAAACAGGTGGATGAATCTGTCAAGTTCGGTACTTACTGAACATCTACTAAGCGTGTGACATTATGTTTGGCACCAAGAATACAAAACTGAATGGGTTCTGCTCAAGCTCTTTAGATACTTTGCCAATGATGAAGGAAACATATTTGTATTATTGTATAATGATAAGTCAATGGGGGAAGGGGGTTTGGGTTATGAGAGCATAAATAAGGGAGAGTTACTGCAGTGCGATGGGAGGAGGAGGAGATAATGAGAATTATGAAAAAAGTCTCCTGGGGGACATAAGAGCTTTAGGGATAGGTTAAATTTAGTCACATCAAGAGGGGGCAACTGGAACAGCATGAATAAGTGATAGAGAGATTGCAAGGCATGGGATCTAAGTATATAAAAATCTAAATTACAAGAGCTTGTAGTACAAGAGTGGGAATGGCAAGAGATGATTAGGGCGTTAGGCAGAGACCAAGTTCAAAAGCATTCCACAGGCTAGAGAACTCAGGCCTGATATTATAAGTATTAGCCAGGCTAGGGAACATGAACTTGAGTTTAAAAATGATAGGGAGTCATCACTAAAGGTTTTTGAGCAGAGGGAGTGATGTGTGGCGTTCATAACTTAGGTCCTTCTGGCAGTTGTGAAAGATGGATTTTAAGAAGTCAGAGTGAAGGCGTGGAAAACAAGAGGATATTCAAGTGGTCCCACAAGCGATGATGATAAAAACCTGAATTAGAGCAGTTGTAATAGTCAAGGAAGGGTGGGAATAAATCAGAAGTAAAATGGCAGAAGAGTATGGTTACTGAAGGGTACAGAGGGTGAAGGGCAAGAAGAAGTCTAAGATGACAGGGACTTTTTGGCCTGACAAAGGGATGAATGAGGATCTATTGAGGTGGAGGATGCATTAAGAGGAGTAGAACTGAGATCTGAATTACCAGGACAAGTCTAAACACAATAAATATTCAGCTTACCACGGAAAGAAAAGCCTCGTTTCTGAAGATTTTGCCAGCAATTTTCATCAAAGTAAAATTCTACAGTTTGCTGCCAAAAAGAAATTTCATTATTAACTTTGAAATTGATATCTGTAGCTGGAATATTGCATTTGCTTTTCTTTCTGTCTCTCTCACTCGCGTGTGCACAGACAAACGAATTCAAGTATTTAGCGCTTGAGCTGTCTCCAATCATTAAATCCAGACATTGTTTGGTCTAATAAGAGTGCTTTACTGTATATTTGCATGAAAGACTATCAGTTTCAAATTAATGTAGTATACTTCAGAAGTCTCCTGTAAAACCACAGTCTCACCAGTTCTTCAGTAGACCTTGAGCTGGCAACCCTCCCTCATTATGAGAAAAGCCCTCATCCTCCATTGTAAGAGTAAGCAGGAGATTTTCTGCACAGTGGCCTTCCATAACTTCACATTGCTCTCAGCCTTGCCAAGAAGAGCACACTCCAAAGTCAAGTTATAATTCCTGTTGTGACTGGGTGGTAGTCATTAGTGCTGCCCACCAAATATTTCTGAATCTCCACCTTCAGGGCACATGGTAGCATAATCATTCTTCAAAGTGAGATGTGGACGCATGGTACGGTTTGGCTGTGTCCCCACCCAAATCTCAACTTGAATTGTATCTCCCAGAATTCCCATGTGTTGTGGGAGGTACCCAGGGGGAGGTAATTGAATCATGGGGACTGGTCTCTCCTGTGCTATTCTCCTGATACTGAATAAGTCTTACGAGATCTGATGGGTTTATCAGGGGTTTCTGCTTTTGCTTCTTCCTCATTTTCTCTTACCATGTAAGAAGTGCCTTTCACCTCCCGCCACGATTCTGAGGCGTTCCCAGCCACATGAAACTGTAAGTCTAATTAAACCTCTTCTTCTTCCCAGTTTTGGGTATGTCTTTATCAGCACCATGAAAATGGACTAATACAACACATGACTCACTATGTCAAATGAAATATACACAAACGTGATGTATTATTTCTGCGCAGAACTTTACGAGGCAGCTTGTGAGTCACCATGACCCTTGCTTACTGCTACAGTGACTGTGGAAACACAGATGAGAGAAGGCTTCTATTAGCCTGATCTTAACTAACAATGATGAGCAGAGACCCCTGAAGATCCACATTACACATATAGTAGCATGAGTAAGAAAGAAACTTCTGTGTTGTTAGGCCACACAGATGTTTGGGGCTAGATCACACTATAGCAAAATCTAGCCCATTCTTCATGACTTGTCATGAAACCAGCAAAGACAGAAAGTCAGGAAGACCTGCTTTTCCTCTCACCCCAACAAAACCATTCCTACTCCACTATCCCTCATCAATGTTCTCTGGGAGAACAAAGAGGAATCACAGTCACAAACACATAGTAGATATCATTTCTCAATGACTCTTAACCTTCCCTTTCAATACTTTCAATTATTACCACCACGCTTTATTTATTTCCTGATTTGAACCATCTGGTTCTATTGTTCATTCATTCACTCAGCATATATTGATTTACTGCTATGTATAAGGCATTCTACCAGACACAAAAAAGTAGCAGTTATCAAACTTTTTGGTCTCAGAACACCTTTACACAATTAAATATTAAGAGGGTCTGTTTATTTGGGTCATATCTATCAATACGTGTTACATTAGGAATTAAAACTAAAAATTTTTAAATATTTATTCATTAATTCACTTTAACAATAAACCATTGCGTGTTAACATAAGTCGTACAACTTATGAAAAACAACTATACTTTCAGAAACAAAAAATTTCATAAAAAGAAAGGCACTGTTTCACATTTTTACAAATCTCTTTAATATACAACCAAATGAGGCCGGGTGAGGTGCTCACGCCTGTAATCCCAGGACTTTGGGAGGCTGAGGCAGGTGGATAACTTGACGCCAGGAGTTCGAGACCAGCCTCAGCAACATGGCAAAATCCCGTCTCTACTAAAAACACAAAAATTAGCTGGGCATGGTGGCGCACATATGTAGTCCCAGCTACTTAGGTGACTGAGGCAGGAGAATCGCTTGAACCCAGGAAGTGGAGGTTGCAGTGAGGCAAGATCGCACCACTGCACTCCAGCCTGGGTGACAGAGTAAGTGAGACTCCAACTCAAAAATAAATAATAAAATACATTTAAATATATGTATATATATTTTAAACATATATATTTTTAAAATATATATATATATGATTAAATGACATACAATTAGATTTTCTTGTCTGCTTCTGTGTTCAACCTGTTAAAATATATTTTAGGAGGCCAGGTGCAGTGGCTCATGCCTGTAATCCCAGCACTTTGGGAGGCTGAGGCAGGTGGATCACGAGGTCAGGAGATCAAGACCATCCTGGCTAACACAGTGAAACCCCATCTCTACTAAAAATACAAAAAAATTAGCCAGGCATGGTGGCGGGTGCCCGTAGTCCCAGCTACTTGGGAGGCTGAGGCAGGAGAATGGCATGAACCCGAGAGGCAGAGCTTGCAGTGAGCCGATATCGCGCCACTGCACTCCAGCCTGGGCGACAGAGCGAGACTCCGTCTCAAAATATATATATACACACACATATATATATATGTGTGTGTGTGTGTATACATATATATATATACAAGTATATATGTGTATATATATACACACAGGTATATATATACACACACGTATATATGTATATACACACGTATATATGTGTATATATATATATACATGTATATATGTATATATATGTAGTTTTGGTTGAATTACATGATGAAAATCCTAGGACCTTTCAATCCCTTTGAAAGGGTCTCAGGGACACTTAGGGCTCTTCAGTTCCCACTTTGAGAATCAGGACTACAGTATAAGGGTCAGAAAATGTTTTAATGACAGGTAGTAAATATTTCAGGTTTTGTAGGCTACATGATCTCTGCCACTACTCCGTCATTGTAGCATGAAAGCAGCTATATAGACAACAATATAAACTAATGAGCATGGCTTTATTCCAACAAAACTTTATTTACAAAACCAGGTGGCAAGGTGGATTTTGTACATAGGCCACAGTTTGTCAATCCCTGCAGTAAAGGATACCTAAATGAATCAGACATGTTCCTGCCCTTAAGAAATTGATAGCTAGTAAAGGGAATAAGACATGTACTCACACATTATAGTGCAAAGTAGAATGAGATAAATGTCATGTGAGGAGTCTCAGAAAAGGTTCAGAGTTCAAGGTCAGTAAAGAGCACCTCAAGTTAAGAAGCCTTCAAGGAGAATGTGGGCCTTGAAGGATGGTCAAGATTTTAACAGAAAGTTCCAGGAGGAAGAAGAATATTCCAAGTGGAAAAATCATTCAGGATAAAGGCACTAAGCGTCCAGCAAATTCTAGTAATGGGAAGTGACTGCTGAAATGTAGTAGAGATAAAGGCAAATACAGAAAGATGTGTGAAATACTACTTAATCAACTTTAGTTCACTATGGGTTAGGCCTTGAATGCCAGACTCAAGCATTTGAAGGTTGCCTGAGATCCTCTCAGGTACCACTGAACACTTCCACATGAGGAGGTAACTTATCAGCCAGGTATGATAAGGTCAACTGGAACAAAGTGTAAGATGCGTTTCCATATGCCCAACTATAACCACTGACCCCAGATAACAAGCTACTGGATCAGACTAAGCAAAAGGAAATAAGGACATGAATAAAAGCAAGGAAAGTCAGACTGGAAAGGAGACTGAGGCAAGCAACAATATGGAGGTAACATTTAACAGGTTTAGTGGTATACTGGAGGTATAATCAAAGTTGCATTAATCAAAGTTGACGCTAAGGTTCCAAGTCCGAAAGAAGGGAGAAAGATGGTAACAATCAGGAAGGTTTGGAAAAGAGACAGCTTTGGTGATGAGCAGGAGAGTCTGATTATAAATATATCACACATATCACCATTTTGTCAAGCACAAGTCTGAATCCTCACAAATCCCAAAATCTTATTAGGAAAAAAAAAAAACTGTTCTACAATTTTAGCAGACTGCCAACGTTTTTCCAAATATGTGCCTCTTGAAATCTCCTCCAAGTCCCCAGTACTCTGAAATATAACAGAATTTCCACGTTTTTATTCTCTCATCTTGATTTTCTCCATTTATAGTTGTCTAAAGTCAGCACAATATATTTTAGTCCATTGTAAATGTAATATTAGATATCAAGGAAATAATTTATGATATGTTTTTCGTAAATTCAGGATAAACAGTAACTAATTCCTTTATTAAAAAGTGGTTAGAACTGCCTGTATCTTAAGAATGTTGTAACTCATTCTTGCATACCACATACATTTTCTGAATGTCTTACGTTAACTAAAAAGTCTGAACATAGATGTCAGGTTGCTGAAAGATTTTATTTCTTACAATCTTTTGAAAATTGTGACTATGAAAAGCTACAGTGAAGGAATTTTTAAAGTTGTACTTGGAATTGCTTTGGATTTTAAAGGCCAAAAATATACGTGGAAATGGTACAATAAGTGACCCAAATAATATTTCCATTCAAAAACAAGTCTGCATCTGAAAAAAACAGAGGGATGGAAAGTGAGATGCTTGGAATCAAGATAAGAATGCTCAAAATTCACTGGGCAATAAAGAGAGTTGTGATGTGGTAGTTGTTCTCCACCTCAAAATAAAGTTTAGGAGAAAAAAACACCAAGCTAAGAGTGTGATAACAAAGCAGGAATCTAGAAGAGCCTTGGCCCATGGTGGGTAACCTAAAAATCTGCTAGTGAAACATATCTTCAAAGATGGTCACAACACGTATGATGGGAGCAGAAATCTTAACTATCATGCTTCTGTAAACCCAGCACCTGTGCCCATGAATGGTTTCCTATGATCTTCCTGGTTGCTACCTCCTGAGGCATCCTGGACTCCTTTCTCTTCCTCCCCTAACATTCAGTCAGTTATTAAGTCTAGACAACACCATTCCTATAACATTTCTTGCATTATCCCCTCCTTTCCACTTCCACAGTCGCAATCCTAGCTTAAATCCTTTTTCCAGCACTGGTCTACTGAAATCATCTCCTAACTGATTCCCACTCAAAGAATGACTGACAGGTTAATTTCCCTAACATAAAGTTCTAACCATGCTATCTCCATACTAAAAACTTTCATAGACCTTCCACAAAATGGCCCAATTATTTTGCCACCCTAGCTCCACACATCTTTTTCCCATGCCCTTTCTGCTAATTTAATGTATCAACTCACTCTACCTCATACAAACTCTTATTTATACTTTCTCAACAACATGGTTGCTTTTTTACTTTTCTCTAGCCTAGCGTGATCTTTCAATGTCTCACCCTGCTCTTACTACAATCTCTATTTATGGAAATATAATCCATCCTTTAAGGTCCATTGAAAAGTCTGTCTCTCCCAAGAATTCTTTTCTCAATTCTCTGTTTATACCCCACCATTCATTCTTCTAATTAGTATTTGCAGAGAGTATAATAAATGCTACTGTTGTACACACTGTAGACAAACCAGTCTGCCCCCTACCCTCCTGGTGGCACTTACCATAGCTTCTCTCAAATGATTGTTATTTGTGAGTTTCCCTTATCTCCTTCCCTCTGATTGGACCATATAACTAGAAGAGTAGAAGCTTGGTGAACAGCGGTTGAATTGAACTTGTTAAAGTGAATTCTCTGGGTTCACCATTTTCCTAAAGAAGTAAAACTTTATGAAGACCCTAGAGCCAGAGAAAAATTATGTAATTTTAATTTAGTCAGTAAACTCTCCAAAAGTTAAAAGATTTTGAATTGTTTAATTCCAGAAATGCTCAAAGAAAAATTTTTAAAAGCAAAAAAATGTCCACTTACAATTCAGTTCTTTAAATTCTAATGTTAACTGTGTAGCCTGATTGTAGGATGAAACAAGAATCTACAGTTATACCACTGTGGTTTCATTAAATAAAAAAAAAACAAAAACAAAGAAAACAGTATTACAACTACTAATACTTGGGATGATAATAATAACATTAAACGCTGGGTAAGTACTTTCAAAGCAAAACACTGAACTGGACCAGGTCCCTGCCCAGTAGATGGACAAACTAGACAGATACAATACAAAGCAAGGTGAAGGCAGATGCCAGGAATGTGCATAATAAGATGATAGAAAAAAACTCTGAACCTCCTTTTCTTCTTTGAAGTTCAGACCTGAGAGTCTGAAGCAGCTGATTTTGACTGCCAGTAAATGCAAAAGGACACAAGTGTTTTCTAAGGGCTCAGATGATGCTGGCTGCTAGAAGTCAAACTGAATTCACAGATAAGCGCTAAGAATGAAAAGCTATTCTGGATCTAGCAAGATAGGGTATGTTCTTATGCTCTAATAATGGCAAGGCATTTAGGTGGGTATTAACTTGTCCTGAAAAGTAGCTTCTCTTTGTTTTCCCCAGCCCAGGCTGGTTTCAGGCCTGCCGGTGAGATCTGTAAGAGGAAATCATTTTTGGTTTTGTTCCAAATTCTAATTCAATACCTTGGCAGCATTTGAAATGGATAAGAGCTCTAGGCTCACATCTGCCTCAGGTGACAATGAAGATAAGAAGCACACAATGTAAAAATGATGAGAGCTTACTCCCTAAAAGCAACTTTAAATGAAGCTTTTTAAAGGTAGTTAGTAACTTCTAGTTACATTAGGCCTGAAAATATCTTGCTAAAATCTTTAAAGATAAACTTTAAAAAACCTTGTTACAAATTTGTTTTTAGCTAATATTCTGGCAGTTTTTTAAGTCCATGTTAACAATTAGAATAAATTGATAATCAAATTCATCAGACCAGGATATGCAGAAATAAGGGGAAATAGTTTTTACAAGTAAACCATATTCACTTTTGGTTAACGGTTTCTGGTGACCAAGATGGGCGCTAGTGAAAACTGGGCTGTTGGTTGCTTTTAATGAAATGATGGAGTATCAAGGGTCAACAAATGTGTATTGTACAACACCCTTGTTTCAAGTACCTGCACCAGAGAAGACACAAAAGCATGAGATACAGACCCTAGAGAAGGCTTTTTTTTTATGTAGATAGTTGAAATGAAAAAATAAAGACAATGAAACATCAGAGAACAACATAAGACAATATATGGTAAATCTTCCATTGTGAGGCACAGAAAATAGGAGTTATGGAATTTTAAGACTTGAAAAGATCTGTGTTTATAAGAACTATTTTACAAAGGAGATGGAACTTCATTCAGGTCCTACTGAATAGTTTTGGATAGGCATACTGGAAAAGGCATTCCTGGGCCATGTGTGGTGGCTTACATCTGTAATCCCAGAGCTTTGGGAGTCCGAGGCGGGTGGATCACCTGAGGTCAGGAGTTCGACACCAGCCTGGCCAACGTGGCGAAAACCTGTCTCAACTAAAACTACAAAAATTAGCTGGGCATGGTGGTGGGCGCCTGTAATCCCAGCCACTTGGGAGGCTGAGGCAGGAGAATTGCTTGAACTCAGGAGGCAGAGGTTGCAGTAAGCCGAGATCAAGCCACTGCACTCCAGCCTGGGAAACAGAGCAAGACTGCATCCAAAAAAAAAAAAAAAAAAAAAAGGCATTCCTGGAAGGGTAGAGTTTATCAACAAAAACATGGAGGTAGGATTTTCCATGATATAGGACAAAAGAAAAGAGACAAGCTGATTAGAGTTTATATTGAGAAGAGACAAAAGTGAGGTTGAATAGGTAGGTAAAACCAGCAGTATTTAACACTACTTTGCACACCTTAGTTATTCACTAGGTGTCTATTTCATTTATTGAATGGATACAGTAAGTATTAGAAGCCCTGGGGAAGGTGATTATACATCAAAGCTGATTATTTAGGGAGAGATTACATCACATAAAGAGACAATGAGAAGAATCCTCCCTCATTACTAAAATGTGCTTCTCAGAAGGATTGGTCCAGGGTTTGGTCTCAAGTTGATTTCCAAATAGCTGCCATATTTCCACATCATCTGCAAACTGAACACTTTGGTCAATTTCCTTGACACTTTATTGACAAAAATACTTCAATGTCTGGATGTCTGACATGGAATAAATGAAACTTAAAAAAATAAAAACAGCTAGAATTTCTTGAGCAATTTCTATAAGCACTTTGCTATCAGCAGTAATGCTGGCTTAACTGAGTGCTGAGCACTATGCTAGATACTTCAGATATTTCTAATTTAATTCTCACAACAATCCTATGTTGGTAAGATTAACTCAGTTTTATAGTTGGTTGAAACACCCAGGTTTACAGTAAAAGAGTAATTTGCCCAAAGTCAGGAAGCCAGGAGTGGTAGATCCAGGATTCAGACCCATTCCTGCCTGACTTCATACTCCAAGGCCCAAACTTTTTACCTGAAATTTTTTTCCCCAAGAGGCATCATTAAGTAGTAAAAGAATTTATTAGAAGAAATGCTTGATTCTTGCAGAGAGAATCATGTGAGTGTTAGAGCTTCATTGTGGGATTAGCAGATCTTTTGGGCAATCTGACCATGTAAGTTTCCTATACTTTAACTTCAGTAAGGCATCACCCATAAAATTATAGTTGAAACTACCATATGATGAAGCTCAAGTCCTGCCCTACACACTTATGACCTGTGTGATCTAGGCAAGTTACTTAATCTTTGTAAGTCTAATTTCTTCATCTGTCAAATGTGGGTAATAACAATAGCCACTTCACAAGATTCTTCAGAAAATTAAATAGCATAACATAAACTATTTAGTATTTGCAACTTTTATTATTCAAGGAAAATTATTAAGTTTCTACTTTATGGATGTATCAAACTCATACTTTTCCTTTAAGATTTAGCTCAGAAAACACCTGCTCTAAAAGCCCTTTCTATTATTGCCACTCCCAGGCCAAGGGTATGTTCTCACAATCGTGTGTGTGTGTATGTATTTTCATTCATTTCACTTATCATTTTATACAATTGTTATCTATTTATGTCCTGTCTCCTTCATTAGAAAGGAAGCCCCCCAAGGACAGGGAATCACCTTATTCATCTCTTAATACTCTACTTTAAAAAAATTATATCACATATACTCAGTTTAGAAACCTGTGGGGAAGTGCATGTAGCTTTCTGTGCATGTTCTCTTTTGGTTTTAGGTACATAAATCTTGTCACTTTACCAAGCTCTAAATTTTTAAAAAGTAAAGATTCTATCTTATCCCCCTTTTTTGTTGTCCATAGCCCATTCTGTCTTTCTGGCATATAGTAGGTATTTGAGGTATTTAACATTATTAACTTAGTAAGCTCTTCCTCTTACTTAGCACTTGAATGCTTTCAAACCACCTTCAGAGACCTCATCTCCAGTGACCTTCCTCCCAGTCCTCTGAAGTAAGAAGGTTCAGCATCACCATGAGGAAACTGAGGTTCAGAGAAGTATCCCATGGAGGGAGGGCTGCCAGTGCCAGCCCCACCCCTTAGTCTCACAATCTTTCCACTGCCTTACAATGTCCTCAACTTGGATTCAGGACAGCAGATCATCCAGGAAGTTCTTTATTACTGTACTCTTTGACAGTAGAAGAAATAAGTCAGCAATTACGACTTCAGGAATATTTACATCTTACACTTTCAGGCATTCTTGAGGTTTCCCTCCACTCAGTAACCATGAGCCCGATCTTCCTGCCCTCCCTCTCCCGACCACCGCCACCTTCCTTGCCCTTTCCCCAGCCATTGACTTACTTAGCCATCCCACGCTGGGAGTGCGCCGCACTCGGGGGTCATCATCCAAGGTGCGGGTTGCTAGGCAGGGCACTGAGTTCTCAAGCGGGCTGCGCACTTTAGTGTCAGAAGCAGAAGACAGGAGGAGGAGGAGGACACATGAGCAGCCACAGCAAGGATGAGGATGGAAGCATTAATTAAGAAGAAAAAAATGCTAAAGCAAATCACACAAGCGGGTTAAAGGAGAACAATGACACATTACAAAGACACACACTCCCTCCCATGCCCTGCACCCTTAGATGAAATGAATCCCCGTAAAGAATGAAAAAGTCTAAAAAAATTACATTCAATCATTATAGTTCCCCAAATACCAATGGATGATCCACCCTGCAGTTCTAATACACAAAACATAAATTATATCCAGAAGAAGAAAGATTTACATAATAAACACTAATCTCAGGATGTAAGATCAAGATTGTTAATAATTATGAACCACATAAGCACACACAGAGCGAAGTTACACACAGCTTTGTAAAGCACAGGGGGCAGGGTGTCGTATTAGTAAGCAGCTTTCTTATGATCTACTCAATAGATAGGTCTATGGATCTTATGCACAAATGGAGAAAGCAACATTTCATACTTTCACTTCTGAAATATTTTCCTTGATGAATATAGAGCTGGATCTCAATTTCCTCTGTTTTTCAGCCCTTCAGAAACATGAGACCGGGGTAGGGATAAATTAATACCTTAATATAAGCCAATTTAAGGATGTATGTTAGTCCTCATTTTCTGGTGCCCTTTAATACTCACTTTTAATTTTAACATTTTAACCTTTGATGCACCTATGCCAAATCTTAGACCACAGCAAAGATTAAATAATGTTGCAGGCTACATATACAGTATGGTTCCTCCAGATACGTTTTATCACCTGGATGAAACAACACCATCAACTTCTTCCTGAAGATAGTTTCATTTGGGCTCCATGTCATTTATTTTGCTATTCCTATTAAATGTCATGCTCCAAGGCTAGTAAAATAGAGACGGCATAATTATCCTTTAAGGAATCACAACGAGGTTGGAAATATCTAGCCATCAGACTACATGCAATTTGACTTAATAAAGATAATCATTAAATGATCAAGGCAGTAAACAAGGCATATCCAACCAATAGCAAATATGAGATAATCTATTCACATAAGTATGCAAACAACAGGGGAGACAAATGGTCTTTTTAAGGCTACTGATGACTTGGGAGGTCAAGGTTTAAAGTGAATCATTTACAAATTAATATAAGCTTATAGCCAAATTTGGGCATTCGGCACATTATAAAATCGAGAAACATTTTTGTCAATTTATCTGTCTGTGTTTAAAAGCTGTAAATAAAGCCAGGACTTGTGAGCAGGCCATCTGTGCCAGCACCTGTTTGAGGCAAATCTGATGTCTTCTCTTTGCAATCTGAATTTTTAATTGTTTCCCATAATTGAAGTTCTTTGCAACTTTTTATTGCACTAAGAAAAATGAAAAAGAGAAATGAACGGGTTGAGATTGTTCCCAAATTGCTTTTGTTAAGAGGGAGACATTTAGAAATGTATATTATCATACTGGCCAAGTTTTGCCTCCTATTTCTTTTGACAACTAAGTGATCTGCTTAAAGAGCCAATATTCCTGCAGGCTTAGCTAAATTAAATGAATTAGGCTAAACAACTGGCAAACATTTATCTAGGCCCAAGCAAGGACCCAGTGAAATGCCAGATCAGTGAGAACTGACAGAAGCGGATAATACAAAGGAAACTTCTTCAAAAGAAGATATGTCCTTTAGCTTCCAATTTCTTTAGAATGAGAATTCATATTCCTTTAGCTTCTAATGCGTATGTAGGTACCCAAATTTTATCACTGATACCATGGCTTGCTTCTAATGTGAGTAGAGAAGTCAGCAGCTTCTCCAAAACTCATGCTGATAACTAACGCTCCCCAGCAGCTTCTCTCTCCTCTACTCCCCTCAACCTGTCAGTGTATTGTTGGGAACTAAAGCTGGAAATTTCTTTTTGCGTATACAGCCTCCATTGAGGCAGAGCCTCACCATCAAGGGGACAGTGGAATGAAGCCTGGCACTCGCCAGCAAAGAACCTGGCTCCAAAGACAGGCATGAAAATGGAACTGCCCAGAGAGACTCGGCACCTGTGTTTTAGCAAAGCCTGACTGGAGCCATCTGGCAGCTTACCCTCATGAAAGCTGGGACTTGCACAGCATCCATTACTTACATTGGCAAATGTCTACATTTTGATTTGTTGGACCCTCTGTGTACTTCTGTGCAGGAGGAGATACAAACTCTGTAACCCTTTCATGTTGCTTTTTTTCACTTCACAAATTTAACTCCAAATATCAAATTTTGAGAAGTCGTTCCCAAAGCTAGAGCAGAACTTTCTGTAATTATACCATGGTAATGATATATTATGTATGCCTTGTCTACACAATGCTTTCACCGTACCTCTTTTACACTTGAGCTACAAAATAAACAGCTTAGCCTTGCTATTATCTTACATATTCTCTTTACATCACTTTTGCCTGACTTCAGGTATAAACAAGGTAGAAATTGGTTTATATTACCACAATCTGATGAGGAAAGATATAGCTCCAAAGGCTTTTGAGTGATGGTATCCAATATTTAGACTGTAGAAAAAGATGTTGTGAGGAATATTGTTTTACATGACCCACATTCCCCTTGAGAATCAACTTGCCCAAAACCATCAATCCTAAATCTGTTCATGTGAGGGTGTCTCTTTTTGAATCAAGCAAATAGATACACACACACACACACACACACACACAAAATATCTCCAGAAAAAATGCTTTTTTTAAAACAATCCTATTAAGAAGAAAATAAATTTTATTCATGGTGAAGTTGTAGGACTCTTTTGGGATTGCAACGTCATATGTTCAAATAGTCATTGAATACTTCCTATGCACTCGGCACTGCTATTTAGACAAGAAATTTAACCCAAGACTATACCAGCATTTCACCTAAACATATGAAACATGTTGCCTAGAAATCTCCATTTGGAAAGCCAATAAAGACAATCATCTGTCTGCCATGTTTGGTGTGTTTTCCTGCTTAGATGTAGAATGGCCTCCAGAGCCCTTCACCATCACACTATTACATATGAGACCTGGACCGGGTGATGTGTGGGAAATAAATTATGATTGAGGAAGCTCATCCCCTTGTGGTTGAATTAGCATATGATTATTAAGCACACTGGGTTCCTCCATTTACTATGCTTAGACAAGTTATTTAAATTTCTGACTTTCAGGTTTTTCATCTGAAATGATATATACATTAGAGCTACCATAATAATGTGAGGCATTATTGTTATTTCTACTACTAATATCGTTAATGGAATGACATTTTCTTTGTTCAACATCTTGAAGAGT
Source organism: Pan paniscus (assembly GCF_029289425.2). NCBI lineage: Eukaryota > Metazoa > Chordata > Mammalia > Primates > Hominidae > Pan > Pan paniscus. The sequence goes on from NC_073252.2 coordinate 58,725,000, forward strand.
GTTGGAAAACACTAAAGACAGAAATCCTGGCCTACTTTAAATTCAAAGTGTGGTTTTTAAGAAATTGGGTTCACAAACCTAGAAAGATCTCCTTTTTGTCCTTTGTATTTCTATGGATACAGGAGTTGAGTAGAATGAGGCATGCTTAGTCATTCTTGGAAGACCTTAATTTATCCCCTCCTTTAAATGAACCCATGGTGCTCATATTTTATGTCTCTATCTTGCTTACCCTTCTCTCCTTACTTTTCCCTGTCCTTCCCTCTCCTATATCTCTTTCACAGGGAGCAGGATGTGGTCCCAGATCTGCACCTACACTTCGATTGCTCCCAGAGCAACATGGGGCTTGGGAATACAAAAAACTTTGCAAGCGTGGCTCTATTAAGGAAACCAAGCCTTGGAAGAAGATTTACTCAGGGTTGACAGCAGCAAACCAGTTCAGTGTCCTTGAAATACATGACTTCTCCATGAAAGGGGAATGAAGAAAAAAGCACTCACATGTGGTAGCATAAACGCAAAGAGAATCATTTCAGTTCTTTTACTCTCTCACAGACCCTAGCTGTATAAAACAGACTGACAACTAGTAAAATTTAAAAATATGTTTATTACATAGTAACATCTTGCTGTACACATATTATTTCTTGATAGCTAAAACTGTCATTACTTAGACATAATGATCAATCTTTATACTCTAAATTTAAAAATACTAGAAAGCCCATGAGTGACAACTCATTATGTATTATTTGGCATCTGCAAAGTCGATAATGAAAGTAGCACTATTTTAAAAATAAAACTCCAAGAATATTTTCGTATAAATGAAGTAGTAGGCAAAAAATGGAGAGAAACAGAAAATAATAAAATGCAAAATAATGGTAGTGAATTGAAGTTCTGTCCTCAATTTTAAAGCTGAAAGTCACTAAATTTTCCCCCTAAAATATTTCTGGATAATAATTGTTCCTTACAGTGTGCTAGGATCTGAATGTTTGTATCCCCGCCCCCAAATTCTTCTGTTGAAGCCTAATCTCCAATGCAATAGTATTAAAAGGTGAAGCCTTTGTAAAGTGATTAAGTCAAGAGAGCTCCACCCTCAGGAATGGGATTCCTGCTCTACTGAAAGGCTTGAAGGAATGTTTGCCCCTTCCCCCTTGCGAGGATCCATAGAACGCACCATCTATGAGGAAAGGGCTCTCACCAGTCAGTAAATCTGCTGGCACCTAGATCTTGGACTTGCCAGCCTCCAGAATTGTGAGCAATAAATTTCTATTGTTTTAAATTACCCAATCTAAGCTATTTTGTTATGGCAGTATGAATGCACCAAAGCACAATGGTATCTCACATTCTGCTTATTTAATAATTTTCACAAAGGTATCTCATTTATTCCTGGTTATATGCACAGAATAAGACATCACAACCCTTATTTTAGAGATATAAAAACTGAGGCTCAAAGAGATTACGTAAATTGCTCATAACCACAATGCTACTAAACATTTGCCCAAGAATTGAATGAAACCTCTGGAAATGATGGTCCCATGTCTTTAAAAAGAAGATTACAAAGTAGGCCTTCAATGTCAAGCAACTAAAGACCCACTTGAGTTTTATCTCTTAAGCCCAACTCTTCATTGCTATAAAGAGTGGAATAGGTTAGCAAATACTGAGAGAGACTGACCCTTGGAGAAAAATGTGTTGTTTATTTAAAGATCTGAACATTATGCATTTGGAAAATCAGTCATCTGCCTGGAGAAAGAAAAGGAAAATAAGAAAATAAGAATGGTGCCTGATGAATGAGTTAGAAATACCATAATAACAATAGCCATAATAATTACTGTTATTAAGGAAGAGGATTTCATTCAGGCACTTTGCTAGCAACTTTCCATAGATTGGTTCATTTATTCTCAGGTGGGAAAGAGCTTGATCGTTATTTGGGTTCTGGTCAGGACATTCATCTGTGCTATGAAAATGAACGGAAAATGAGAGTCCTGAACAAAACAGGTGGATGTATGCTGTTGCTTTTGGGAAAGAGTTAATTGTATGCAGAAAGGCACATAGGAAGAGGATTCTAACCTTCAGGTGATGTAGGCCTGAGAGTTGCAAGATGTCAACTGACCTATCTGAGAACTAGAGAAGCATGATGGCCGGCTTCAGAAGCAGGTTAGGGAAATATCTGCCTTACATATTGATTAAGGGACCATGTCTGAATTCAAGGGTATGGGGCAGTTGGGGGGATGGCCTGGAAAGCAGAACAACCCAGCCTGAGACAAATGGGCAAGCTGGAATCCAAAGTGCAGGCAAAAAGTGAAGAATTTCTAAAGGGAACGAGAAAGCTACCAGACCTGGCGGTGGTCCCAGCCAGATCCAAAATAAGCCAGTGTCAAGGCATCTGGATCTAATATCAAACCAAATAGTCTGAATGGGCCTAATCTCAAATCAGATCCAATGCAGCAAGAGCCCAACTAATATCACTTATATTTCACTGGAGCCTAAAATTACTATTAACATAAAAATTGATTTCTTTCCATTGTTTGTTCTGCATTGCAAACCACCTATCTGTTACTGTAGGTAACAGCAATAGACTATGCTTTTAAAAATACCTAAAGGTGTGTGTGTTTATATCAAACCAGCAATATGGGAGACAGCTAGGAAGTGGCATCCCACCTGGCAGATAACCTTAAACAGAGGAGTCCAGATTCAGGAGTAAGTAGTGGCAACCCATAATGGGAGCAAGTGGATTACATTTCTCATATTTGAATTAAAAAAGAGGAAAATGGTGGTAAATTGAAGATAAGATGCAGAGGTTCTATCAGGAGCAGGCCCGGGGTGCCTACAAATATGGAGGAGACCACGGGCACCAGGAGAAGGCATGGGGAAAGCAGCAAGAAGCCTAGGAGCCAGCCGCTCTCCTTGGAGCTGCCACTGTCTCCAGTTCCTTATCTCCCTGATGGGACAACTTTACCAAGTCGTGGATTTCCAGTGTGATTTAGGACCCCCCTGACACCCATTTAGCAAAAGATAAAACCAATGAAGGGAACAAATTATTACGTAAGAGGGCTATGATGAGAAAGGTCTTCCTCACCTCCCATTGCTAATGAAAGACTATTGGTATCACTTAACAAAGGGCAGAGGGAATAAATCAGCACTATATCTGCTAGTTTCTTTCCAAATAGTAAGCTACAGAGCAAGTATCATTCCAGAAACCACTCCTATTCAATATAAGATTTTTCTTCCCTAATTGTGCTTAAACATATTGTATAAAATTTACTAACATTTGTGGAGTGATTACTATGTGCCAGTTACCACTCTAAACATTTTATACATTTCTTCTTACTTTTCATTATCTCTCTTTTACAGACATCAAAAGCAACTACTAAATTATCTTTCCAATTTTTTATTGAAAAAAGAGAAACTTTTCACTAATACAAAGTGAGGTCGTAAAATCAGATTAAGGGAAAATGAAATCCATAGTCTAGATCCAATTAGATTACTAAAGCCAATTCTCAGCAAAGGGCATCTATACTCCCAGACCTTGGAAGGCAAGGAACTGATCTTTATGGTAATCTGGGGACAAAAAATGAAGAAGTTAGGAAAAAATCAGGGACAGGTCGATGATGGCTTTACCCAACTTTCTACAAAGGTAGAAAAAGGTGAATACTCAAATTCAGGCTCCTCATTGGTTTTGGTCCTTAAAGTCAGGTCTCAATGATCTTTTGCAAGCTTTGGGATAAGACAATACATATAAAAAGTACTCATTTAAATGGTACATTTAAAAAAAAATCTGATCATCTTATAAACCACAACTTTTTAAAATGCAGTTGTTATGCTTGTCATAAACATCTTACTAAATATTTATTGAATGGATACCAATTAAGAAAAAACTTTACTTTTACTTTCTAATAAAAAGCAAACTAAATACATGTTTATTTTTTAAATACTACCAAGCAATGTTTCCAGGCTTAAACATTAGTTTTTCATAATACACTAAATAATACAGAATTATTAGCTAAGTATCTCAGACCAAATTATTAGGTAGAATCATATGAAACTGCTGACAATTTTACCTTTGGCAATTTCATATAGTTCAACCTAAAACAATAGTGATAAATAAAAAGTAGGTAAAGAAAAATCCAACACCAGAATTACCTAAAACCTCATTAATTTCTTCATGCAACATTATAGAAATGCCTCAGTTAATCTACTGAGAAATGATAGCATTTGCCTAAAATTTAGTACCTGGCAGGCATGCCCATAGAATTTACACATGTCTCAAACAAGTAACAATTTCACAATAATTAGCATTTTGAAAGCTTGCCTCACTGTTCCCTGATTTATTACAGATAAAAAATGTTTTTTGCTCCTTTTTAAAAACATAAAATCGTCTTGAACCCCAAGCCATACCAGGATGCTAAAAGACGAGAGTTAGTCTTTAGGAATAAAGACAGTAGTGTGCTGGTAGTGGATGTGCCAGTAAATGTTTGAAAACCGGTTACCAGGGGAAAGAACCATATTTATACATGAATGTGTGCGTGTGTGAGTATGTGTATGCGTTGAATTTTACTGTTATAAAGGCTATTGTGACAACCAAGTATAGAAGGTTCCTGGAGAAACTCTGACCGGCCTGTGCACTGGGAGGAGTGCGCACTGGGGTGGAGCCTTGGGAATTTCCCTCTGTTCTCAGGGTGGAGAAGCCGGGCCCCTCCTCCTCCTGGGTGTACCTGGGATTCAATCTGCAAGGCAGGAAGCCTGTACTAACAGGACTCGCTCTGCTGAGAGTCCCTGTTTCCCTTTTTTTCCTTTTTGCTCAATAAATTCCATTTTTCTCACTCTTCAAATTGTGTGCAAGCCTAATTTTTCGTGGTTGTGTGACAAGAACCCCGTCTTTAACTGAACTAAGGAAAAGTCCTACAACAATATGTAGCACACATTATATAAATAATAATAAAATATACAATATTGTATTGTAAATTGCATATAGTTAGTTGATTCTCATACAATACTTTAGTTAATCTTGGCCAAACTCTTGCATCAGTAGCTAGCATATGGTTATGCTAGCGGGCAAATGAGTATAGTTCCAACATCCATCAAATACCCAACAAATATTTGTGACATTTGTTGATTAATATTATCCCTTTATGTATGTTAACCAATAAGACAAAAGTGAAACAATGAAGATTGAATATGTCAGACTTCATCCATTTGTCAGTGATGTGGCTGACTCTTTTCCTAAATCAGATAACAGTTTTTGATTACTGAAAAAAATGTTCTTCAATTTTTTTCTGCTATTCATTTTAACAGTTATAGACACTTTACACTTTTAAATGTAATCTACATTATTAGCATTTTCTCCATCACTTCTTTAAGCCTAGAGACAAATGGTCAAAAAAAAAATTTTAAAATCAAGCCCTGATTTATAGCATTTGCTGGTTTCTATGGGGTAAATACTACCATAACAGCCCATTTCAAGGTACCAGTATAGTCACTGAGGGAAGAGATGCACAATGGCACACTATTTAACAGTATTTCTACCACCATACAGACACAGTAGATACAAATAACCTTAAGAGCACAGACTACAGTAAAATGTAGTGAAACAGGCAGAAAGCAATAAATTTTCAGTATTCATTATCTTTGTTTTAATATAATTATTAAATTGTATGTTTATATAACTTAATTTTTAATAGTAGCTGTATTTAACAACCAGCTTGCAAATCCCTGATATCAACTGGCTCTCCTGAGCAGATTAGAGCTGACTTCAGTACACTACCATGAAATGAAAAAATTCACAACTCTGAAGTTATCTCTATAAATTTCAGTTATTTATTACATTGTTGCTAGCTATAACTAAAGCTGGCAGTGTCACTGAATCTATTTTGTAGCCTATGATTAAAGACAAAGGTATACAAATTTATCTAAGCTTTACATGGAGATATTAGAATCTAGCTCCAACTACAACAGACTGAAAGATTGTGGTCTATTAAAACTGTAGGAATAATTCTACCTACAGTAATTCTATAATTTTTATATAGAAATTTAAACTAAGAACATTCCATTTATTAGAAATTTTATTTAGAAATTTATTCTAAGAACGTTTGTTTAGAAATTTATTCTAAGAACATTTCATAGTTTTTTAAAGATATTAAGTAATTAAACCCTAAGATATAAAGGTAACTACGCAAACTTTCCAGTTAATAACGAGCACCTCTAGAAAGCCAAAAATTTGCCATTTGATGATTTATAAGAATGTACCTTGAAGGCGTACAAAATTCATTGCTAAAGGATCTCTCAAAGCTAAATCTTGCCTCTGGATATTTAAAAGAAGTTAGGTAGCATTAAGGCAAATAACAACATGTTTAAAAAGGTCTAATCGTATTCCACACTTCAGAGTGTAAGCTGATCAGCTGAAGAGCTGGAAAAGAACTGCCTACCCTTCCTATTTGCTTTCTGCCCAGCATATATAACATTTCACAAGTGAAAAGATGGATGGCAAAGGCAATTTCAACTTTTCTCTCAAGTACAGAGATCTACAGATAGGATGAAAGATTGAATGGCGAGCGATATTAACTCATTAGTTGTATTCCATATCCAAATACTTTCTCCTAAAGCACAAGATTCTGGCCGCCAAGATCCATCTGTTCCTAATTTCTACTCTGCCTGCAGTTCCATGGAAATGAAGCTCATCATATTGGTAGAAAGCCTCCTGCATGCCATATTCATTCCACTTCTTTTTGAAAATATAGCAGTATTTGAAAACAATGCACTTTTTCACTTCTTTATACTTCCCCCAACCCCATGATAAAAGAATTAAATCAGCAAATATTGGGATTTCATCTTACATAAGAAAGTGGATTATTAAATAAGAAATAAAAGAGTAGCTTCAACTGTAATTGCCATAATTTCAAAAATATAAATTGTTAAATAAAATATTTGTGACATCAGTTATAATAAACTACTCATTCTATAACTTTCTAGCCATTAAGTAACCCCTCTTTCCAAAAACACAACTAAAACAACAAAAAAAAGCCAGGGGAGACATAAAAACCAAAATATTTCCCATCAGCAGCAATATTCTAGGTAACAGTAGAACCATCAAACTGTAGTAGAAATATTGCAGATTCAATTCTCTTTTGTGATTTTTTTTAGTAAAAAGCATTTTATTTAAATTATTTGCACATAACCAGTTTTGCCTAAAAAATATACCACAGAAAATCTGCTAGTAGTGTTTTTCCAGCCAACAGTTACCTTTAATACTAAGAGAAAACTCATTTCCAGAAATGCAGTGGCTGAGTTGCAATTCAGTTACTCCACCTTTTTCCATGACAACCGGTTTTATGTTATTCTGAAAGTGCAGCTGAGGGCAATGAATTAGAATCTCCCTTATCCACTCATCTCTCTCTCTTTTTTTTTTTTTTTTTCAGACGGAGTCTCGCTCTGTAGCCCAGGCTGGAGTGCAGTGGCGTGATCTTGGCTCACTGCAACCTCCCCCTCCCGGGTTTAAGCTTTTCTCTGGCCTCACCCTCCCAAGTAGCTGGGACAAAGGTGCGTGCCACCACACCCAGGTAATTTTTTGTAATTTTTTAGTAGAGATGGGGTTTCGCCATGTTAGCCAGGATGGTCTCCATCTCCTGACCTCGTGATCCACCCGCCTCGGCCTCCCAAAGTGCTGGGATTACAGGCATGAGCCACCGCGCCCGGCCTCATCTCTCTTAACACTAAAAAGCCTGGGGGTGGGATGGGAGGATAGACCTAATCCTATCAGCCAATGCTTAGTAGTTCTTTCCTTCATACCTTCATTTTCCATACCTCATGGAAACTGACCTCTCCCTTCTCAGATTGCTCCCAATCATGAAATTTATTTGAAACAAACGCCATGATACAAAAGATAGACATTCTACAGGAAACTCTGGTAAATCAATAAACTACAGATAGGATACAGTGCCTTACTTATTGTTAAATAATGGGGTTAATATCCCATCTTGAATAATTATTCTTGGATCTATCATTATCCTATATCAGAAAGCAGATTGGTTTTATTAGAGGTAAAAAATAATATGGAGGCTTAGTTTGATGAAGTCATCATTTATATAGACTGGACACCATTTCACATACTAAGCAAACACTTTGTGATAGGAGATTTCAAGGCATTTATCATATCTTACTATTTTCCTCCTAATTCTGGCAAACATGCTGGAAAACATATTCACAGAGGTACTCAATAATCTACGAATCTGCTGACTCATCTATAATATTCAATTGTTTCATCATAGAGTTACTACTAAACCACCTCCATCAATCAGAATAGATGTATATGGAGTAAGCAAGTCACCGTGGCATTAGCAGCCTACAACAATTGCGGAAATCTTTCCAGCAAGACTGCAAACCTGTCCAACTGGATTAAAAATGTCAATATGAAATGACTATGGCTATGAACTCAAGAAAAGAAAAAATATGGAGAAGGGTTAAAACAAGGATGACAGGAGACGGTGTAAAGGTGAGTGAAATAAGTAAGAGAAAGCAGCAGCCAGCTGGCCTCTGCATTACCATTATCAGGGTTGGTAAACATCCTACTTGCACTGGAGACTGTCTTCCCAATGTCAGCCAGGGACCGAAGGTTGGATTTCTTGGTTTGATGCCGGTGCTTCCGGAGCAAAGTATAGGTCACCTTATCCTTAAGTTCAGGTTTCAATAGGCCTGTCTCAATCTGATGGTCAACAATCATCTCTGATACAAAAACAAAGCAAAACAAAAGCAAAAAACAAAACTCAGTCACAAGACCACAAAGTTATTTTTTACTCTAACTTTATGGATGTCACCCTCAAATTTAATAGCAAGATATTGTTTTCTAAGTTTCTAATTTCCCATTTTATGTAAAAGATAAAGACACAGGGTACACAGATATGGGCATTGATGAGAGAGATACAAATATTAGAGTATTCATTTTATGTTTTTTCAGGCCCAGATATGATGTATTCACATAAGTCAGATTATCCTGTAACACAATAAGTCAGTAATTTATATTTTTCAATTAAAAGGGGAAGAGTCAAAAAGTTCATGTACTCATAGCAAATGTATATCAGAAATATAAATGATATTTAAAAACTTAAAAAGAGTATAGAAAATTAAAAGTAATGAGATTGTTGATTTTTAAAATCTATTTTCCCAAATTCTTCTGTAATGTTATATGTACTTAATAATAGAATACAGTCAAGGGAAACAGTATTTAATATCAGGTCATCTGAACACGAGTTAATCCAATGAAAGAAAGATTAAACTAAAAAATTATGTTGTAGTCTTTTCTAAGAAAGGAGGCTTATTCTTATTGTTCAGATCCAACTGAAGACTTTCCAGTATATTTCCATTGGGCATTTTAAAGTATAAACTGACTGAAATTTTTAATGAAACTTTAATATCTTAGTCTTACTACCAAAAAAAAAAGTAAAGTTTCTATTACTCTTTTTTTAGTATGATTTTAACCAGAAAGATGACTGTGTTTCATAGAAATTGCTCATAGGTCACTCTGCTGGAAGGTAAGTTCTTATGCCAATAGAAAATAAGAAACCCTCTTTCTCACAAGTCAGCATGTCAGCAGTAAATGAAGCCTGGTGCATTCTACTCTATGTCTACATGACAGGCCAACATTTATCTCCAGCCAGAATGGGGCTGAGGACAAAACATTACAGAATCTGTGCAAGATATGCATTGGTAGGAGTCTGTCTCAAGGTATGCAAGTAGACCTTTTGTCCTCTGCACAGAATGTGAGTAATGGATCCCATGGCTCCCTTTCTGGTACATGGATGCATCTAACACACACTGATATTTTCCACTTGGGCAAACTTTAGTATATAAATGTAAAGAAACGAACAATAACTATTCTTTTCCAAAAGCCGGCAAGAAAATTGATGGGTACTGGTAGGATAACAGCATCTCCCAAGGATTCCCACTTCTTTGTAAAGAGAAGTTACAGATGTTCAAGGGGTTTTGCTTGGGCATGACTGAATTTCTCAAAAGTCCATCTTCTAAACACTCACAGAATTGGCCTCACAGCCTATAGCTAGAAACTGGCAATTTACACAATGTACTATCAACTGTTTGGAAGCCAAGCAGAGGCTGAATCCAGGATTTTCCATCACATGCCTCACAGAGGTGCCATAACTGTCACATAACATGGGACCACTTGGTAGGGAGTCTGGGCAAGGCAGGAAGAGTTTCTCCCATAGAAATGTTTTGGTTTAGAGTGGTTTTTAGCTCTGAGTATTTTAAACTACACAAACCCCACTCAGCAAAACTATCAGAATTGATCCTGTAATTACAATTAAACCTCTCTTCCACAGTAAATAATTAGGTGCCTACAAAACACAACCCCTCTACTTTTCCTTTAAGTCCTTTTAAAGTGGAAAGTCCATTTTACAGAAGAACCAGAAAAACAAACAAACAGTCCCACCATGTCTGCTATGAGTGTTATCAAACTCCTACTCTAATTTCAGGGTTGTAGACTAAAGTGTTTCTTATCTACCCTTCCTGGCAGGGCCTCCCTCTATTCTCACCCTCCCTTGAAATCTCAAACCAATCTTTATGTATGCACAGCCAGTCCTCTGTTACTAATGCCTGGAAATCACCAGTTAGAACAGGTTAAAACATCTGTGTGGCTTTATGCCCTTCATTAAGTTTCCATTAAAACGGCCAACATTATAGGGATCTCTTTAAGTATAAACTACAAAATCCTTCAAAGGAAAGTGGGGGCAGTAACATTTCACAGCTACACTGAAATTAAGCCTTCAGTGTTCAAAATCCCACAGACACTACCAATTGGGAGAGAATGTGCCAACACTGGATGATAGCAGAGCTGAAAGGAACTTCATGGAGCATCAAGTTCAACCTCTTGCTATGCAGATGAGAACACAGGGCCACAGACTGACTTGCCCACAGACATGGACTGATTAGAGGCAAAACTCCCATATAAAACCAGGTTTTCTGACTCTAAGTTTAGATCTGTCCCCATGTCACACAATATTTTTCTTTATTTAAAAACTAAGCTCTAGAGAAAAAAATAATTGATATACGCAGAGCTTTTGCAAACCAAGAGAATGATGGCCATGTGACAGAAGAATGGACAAAGATCACAAACATTCCTAAAAGAAATACAAAGGGCCAAAAATATATAAATAAATATTCAACTTCAAGATTAACTAAGATGATATATGTTTCTTATTGAATCAACCCCCATGATGTGAAAGGTATTCAATGGGCAATTCCATTTCTGATGACAATGTTGCAGTATTGACTAGGAATTACAAAAGCTCTGTAATATGTTCCGGGTTATTTAAAAATGAACATGCATTAGTTTTGTGACTAGAAAAAAAGTTATTGCCATTTTGAAAATGTAAAAGTTATAAAAAGTAAGAAACAATAGGACCAATACATCTGCCAACATGCACAGCTCAGGAATGCCTTTAAATATAAAAATGAGACTCCAAAAATAGAGCTACATTTTCCCAATTCACTTCCCATCATGGTAAAATACCTGAAATGGCTTACAATTTTTTTAACTTAAAAGGGGAGGAAAATTCCCATAGACTCGGCTTCATACGTGAATGACACTCTTTAAATGTAGAATTACAATGAGGATACTAATAATAAAGCTATTAAAATAATCTGTGAAAACGATGTTTTATCCTTTATAATACTTTAAAGATAAATTTTTCTATTAACATTCAGAAGGGGTTCTTCGTGAGAAAATCAAGTAGAAATCCTGAGAAGAATCAAAAATAGGCTGAATTTTTTATGTAAGTGTGAGAAGTAACACCTGCTTAAACAGTCGCGCATCATGGTGCAGGGCCCTCACATGGTGTGGCGCTGTCTTTGAGCCTGCAGGGTGAGATGCCTCTCAGAGGCAGGCTGGTGAGGGGTAGCAGGTGGACTGCAAAGGAAGATGAAAAGCAGCTATTGTTTGTTTGATATAATCATGCTTGCTATTATTTCTTTTTCTTCTCATTTGTTGATATAAAATTGGGGTGCGGGGGGAGATGCATCTTAAGATTTAGCTGTGCATAATTCTCAACTCAGAAGTATCAGCATGATTTGGGACAAAACAACTCCACCTCACCCACTGCTACAAAAAGATTTTTTAAAAAACAAATAATGACTATAACTTCTCAAGTTACTGTGCCATTGTCTGTCATTTAGATGAAATAAGGGCTCTGTTTCGTTCATGTTTTATCCTCTGTAGGGTTTTGATTAGTTCAGAGGATTAAGATGTTTTTTAGCTAGTGACACTCTTTCAAACATGCTCTTCTCCCCACTTCTGGAAATCTGGCCCTTTTCCTCCTCTTTGTTTTACTTATGATGTGTTATTTGTCCCTGAACTGTTTTTCTGTATTATCAGCTCCAGAATGACAGCACTGGCTCTCTGACTGCTTGCCCCAGGAACTGCAGAGCAAACATATTAATGAGTGATGATACCTCAAAGTGACATAGTAGTGTCAAATTTTAACATGTAATGACAATTTTTAAAGTAAATGCATGGAGGTTAGAGAAAAAGTTCACAGCTGATAATAAAAAGTAACGAAAAATTGAAGGGAAACCACAAAATGCTTGGCTAACCTCTCTTATATGTAGTAAGTACCAAAACCTTCTCTCTTTGGCCATTGGCTAAAGACGTTCCAGTATAATCTGGTACTCTCTCTTCTACAACATGAAAACGGTCAGTTAGTTGCTGAAGACCAGAAGCTCCTTAAGACGGCTCTTCCTGGTGATGAAGATCCCAAAGACAGTTTTACAGCAACATCCAAGTGTGTAATTCAACTTTTAACTTTCATCACCCTTGCTGATCAGTTCCAAGCACAGCAGGGATGCTGTTCAACTGTTTCCAGCTCTGTCTACCATACCATTTGGGATCTTGTCTCCCGTTCATGAAGTCACTGAGCGTCTCTCTATCTGACTCATTTCTCTACACTCTGCTAGGTGACATGCAGAAATATCTGGATAAACTATTTATACTGGGATAGACATGTAAGTAGACAGCAAATACATCTGATGATCTTATTTAATGCTCATAACAACACTGAAAGGTCCACCTTCATCTTCTTTTTATAGATGAGGGAATGAAGACTCCAAAAGAGTTCAGTAACTGGCCTTGCCCATGGTCATACATGCTAATAGGGCTAGACTTTAATTAAAACTCCCCAACATTAAATCCAGCATTCCTTCTTCAACATCACTCTGTATCTCATGGGAATTAATATATGACATCTTCCCACAGAGTAAGTGTATTTTAATAGAGGACAAACCCTGAGCACAGTGGCATGAAACCCTAAGTGGGGAAACTTTAGGCAGTAATGATCATCTATGGTAAAAAAATTGTGTTTTTTTTAATAAGGGACTCTTCCTGGTGACCCTTATTCTCCTCCTAGACTGCCTATACTCTGCCAAGTCATGATTTTCTTCTCCAGTTTGCCCTACATTTATGCACATTTGATTTATTTTCAACTTGTGTAATTTTTGACATCTTTGCTCCAGGTTAGTTCTTAAGGTCTGAGAATGCAGAAGTTACAATTTTCACTCAAAAACTGGATTGATTTTTGCCAATCATTATACTTTTCTGGATAACAATCTTTCTTGCAGCTTTTAATGAATGAAAAAAGACAATGGAACAGATGGCCCAGAAAATCATTCTTTCTGTTTGCTTCTGTTTTTGTAGATGGGTTCCGATCTCCCTGGGTACCATAATCCAAGATCTCTTCTCATATATCAGATTTCCATTTTCAGCTTCACCTGCCTTGTTCAATATGAAAAATGCTATATAAAATTGTTTCCTCCATTATTTTCTAACTACAAATGCAGATTTGTACCTATGTTGACATGTACCTTGTCTCATTTACAAAGTGGTAGATTTACAAACCCTGATTTCAAGGCCTAGAACAGTGTCTGACACATTGTAGAAGCCCATGTACTACTGCTGAATAAATGTATAAAATAATTATTTCTGTCCATCCAGCATCTTTACATAAGTCCTCTCCCTTCTCCACTTGTATTTTTAGTAGAGGCAGGGGTGGGGGGTTTCACCATGTTGGCCAGACTGGTCTTGAACTCCTGACCTCAAATGATCCACCCACCTCGGCCTCCAAAAGCGCTGGGATTACAGGCATGAGCCACCACGCCCAGCGATACTTTTCCTTTTTAGTTATTTTTCATTCTGTATGCACAGATTTACATTCACTTTCACTTATTAGCATAAGATTAATATTATAAATGGAGTCTCTTTATTCATCCATCCTTGGTTATATTGGACTGGAAGTCCAGACACTAGATTTCTAGAATTCTTTGATCTTAGACTTGCACTGAGTTTCTCTGGACCTCAGTTTCATCATCTGTAAAGTAGGACTTAAATCATCTGTAAGAAGAGAAGTAGTCTAGTTCCTGGGTTAGGGTTGATTGTAGGCAGAAGTCAAGCCCCTTTAGCTGCATGTGAAGAAAGGCTGGGTGGGACAGGGATCCAGCAAGACATTACGGGTAAGTGATTGAGTCAGGTCACATTGGTGCCAAGCATCATTTGTATCACCACCATCAAAGTCACTGAACCTCATGGTGCAGGGCAGCTTTGGCTTCCTTTGTAGTTAGTACTTTGTGCGTTGAATGCTAAGTCATCATGCTGAACACCTTGGGCACACACCACTGCATTCCAAACTGGAGCCATTGTTTCCATTTTCTATCAGTAGCTTGGCCTAAACTGCCGTATTATCCTTCAGATCTAGGTGTGCCAAAGATCATGTTTTTTCTTAAAAAGAAGTGCAGGGGCTCCACTTCTTATTCCTAGGAAATTCCATAACCAGGTGAGCACTGGACCTGTAGGGATGGCTGCACTTTTCCAAGGGATCTGCAGTGTGCCTACCCTGGGATTATGGGGAAGAAGATGTGGATCAAAGACCTGCAGAAGGTGACCAGTGTAACATTCTTGTCTAATTTTAGACTTACTGCAAAGTTTCTTTGTATATCTGTAGACAAAAGGCTTATCTATGACATCCATTTCTTTATATTATAGATAATATGAATGCTGCAGCATTTGTGTTGGAAGAATAGATTAGCTGTCAAGCGAGGCATATGTCTGGCTGATGTACATATACTTGGTTCTTTTTCAGAGAGCTTGTTAGTTAGATTTGCAAAGAAGCCCCACACTTTTCATGCATCTGAAGTACATAAGGTACAAGTGGTAGGTACCTGTAATGCCAGCTACTCGGGAGGCTGAGGCAGGAGAATCGCTTGAACCCAGGAGGCAGAGGTTGCAGTGAGCTGAGATCGTGCCACTGCACTCCAGCCTGGGCAACAGAGTGAGACTCTGTCTCAAAAATAATAATAATAATAAAATAAAATTTAAAAAATGAAAAGCATAGGGAAAGGATTGAGAAGCAAAGCTAGAAGTAAATATTCCAAAACGCCAACAATGACCAGAGGAAGATGTTATGGAAGATAGTTTACTATTTTCTTAATATTTGTGTATTTTTCAGATTTTCTTGCAATAAATCATACTAATGTTATAATGCAAAAAGAGAGAATAAATGTTATAAAACATTTAACTCTGCTTACAGTACTAGTCATCTGCCTTGATGGAGACATGTGGCTAGGGAAAGCCAAAAAAAACAGTGTAAAATTCAAACAGCATACTTACCCACCAACTGTGGGAGAGAAGAAGCCTCCCGATCAAGCATGATGGATCCTTTCTCCATACATGTCCTCAGCTCAAATAAACTATGAAGGGACAATGTGGCCACATGGGGCTTGCTCCATCTTTCCCCACCCTGTTCCACTTTTTCTTCAAACTTGATCCACCTAGGAAGATGAGATTAGTGAAGAGCAATTAAAAGTGTTCTAACTTCCTCTAGAAATAGCAGTCTCAACCCCTCCATCTTCACCCCTTCCAGCACTTCCAAAATGTCTCTTTTTGTGGAGTATTAACAGCTTATTAGATCATTAATTACATAATCTTCATAAACACACCCAAAGAGAAGCACTAGACTGCTCCTTCCCCTGAAGTTAGAGAAGAAAAAAGCCAAGCAAGAGAAGCCAAAGCATCCTTGGTTTTATATCTGCCTATATGTAACCATGAGATCCTTAAGACCAATTATTTAACTAAATTTTTTAATAAGGTAGAAAAATATGCATTTCAAAATTCTCCATGTGGGTACAGCCTACAGTGCATAAAAATCGCCACCACTGTGAGGATTCTGTTGTGATTTCACGAGGCAAGTTTAAATAAGGTGAAATATCAGTGATGAACCAATATTTATTGCAGACATAAAAAACATGATGTGTGAAGTGGCAAGATGAATGTAAAATTTCATTTTATTGATGCTTAAGGAAGACCGGCACGTTTTGTTGTGTCTTCCTTTAATATAAATATCTCAGCTGATGCATATTCCCCTCTTATTGTGATTTTAAAAGCTTTACCCTTCAAGTCTGGTTCCGTGTGTGTTTAAATACACACAAGCTCGGTGAACAACAGATTATTCTGATAATACGAGATCTCCTATTAACCTTAGCGATGGAACAACCCTCTTTTCTAGCTTCTGCTTTCTAAGACTCCTAGACATTTTGATAACTTAGCAATATATAGCAATAAAAAACCTTAATGGAAATGAGAGCAAAACACATTTGACAGACTTTATATCCCACATATTACACAGACACTTCCTACACTGTTAAAGGAAAATGGGAAAGCATCATCGTTTTGCTATTCATCATGATACTAACAAAAAGGCTTCTTTCACTTTAAACCTTCTGAGAGATATTGAAAGAGATAAAGATGGAATAAAAATTGTTTTTCTACATTCTTCACCCAAAGGCTTAATGATTGAAAAATGTTTTCCTAGAGAAAGCTAAACGCTCACCTAACTCACTAAAGATGAGAACAAAGGGCAGAGATCAGAGGAAGCTCTACATAGGGTATTATTTATAGACCTCTTACCATCCCCAGAGGAGGGGAAAAAAAACACATTAGTAGACCAGGAGTGAAAATAGATCAAGCGATCAGCCCACAATGTCAAAGAAAATTTAGAATTTTAATCAAGCCCAGCACCCATATGTTTCAGAAGTATTTTAGCGGTATCTAAAGACTTTCCCCCCCATGTGCCTCTCAGGAAGGCTCTCACAGCCAGGCAACTCCCATGTTAGTGGTAACCTTGTATCAACCTTACCCACAATTCTAAGACCCTCCTTCTTCTCCCTGTATCCTCCCCAAAAATGCAGGAAGGGAGATTTTTACTGTTTACCTCATGGTTAAAAAGTCAACGATAGCACCAAAGAAGTTCTGAAACTTCAGAACTGGACTTGGTTTATTTCTACAAAAGTAGCTGTGACACATTCCAAAACAGAATGAAAGACTTCTAGTGTGTGTGTGTGTGTGTGTGTGTGTGTGTGTGTGTGTGTGTGTGTGTGTGACTAAATTAGTATTTCTTCACTTTGATTCAAGTTAGACCAGAGAAATAAAAGGAACTGGGAGAAAAAAAAATGACAATTTTATATCACACTCAAAGAATTCTATGGGTTTAACCAAAGCTGTAAAAGGTAATAAGGTGATTAGAGTTATTTTGAGACTAATTTATTTTTGATGGAGAATGTTACATTGGTTAACTTTAGGTATATCATCTTTTCATGCTTGCTCATAGAATCGCTAAGCATGTTTGTTGGTAATAGGCATATGAATCATATTTATATATGATGCTATAATTTATTGCTCAAGATAAGACTCTAGAAAAAGGAAGATATCATCATATATGAAAGCAAGTCAGAGTTATCTAGAATTATGTCATCTATCTATAAAGAGTGTAATGACTCCTTGATTTCTCTTGAATTCCTAAGAGTATGCTTATTTTCTGAGGGATAGAATATTTGGTCATAGAATTTAAGCCCAAGATGAATGACACAGGGCAGCTAGAAGCCCTGTAAAGGGGAGTGTTTTACAAGGCCTTTACTTCCCTCTTATCTTTCCTAAATGAGCCCCTACTTCTATCAGCTGCCAACAGCCTGTACTGCCAATTCTATTACTTAAAAAAAAACTAAGCCTCACTTATATACTGTAGTTCTTTCCTGCCATCATCCTCTCTATGGTCTGAATGTCTATGTCCCCACAAAATTCATATATTGAAATCCTATCCCCCAAGGGAATGGTATAAGGAGATGGGCCCTTTGGGAGGTGATTAGATGGATTAATGACTTTATAAAAGAGTCCCCAGACAGCTATCTAGCCCCTTCCACCATGTAAAGACACAATGATATGGTGCCATGTGTGAGAAAGCAGGCTCTCACCAGACACTGAATCTGACAATGTCTTGATCTTGGACCTCCCAGCCTCCAGAACTATAAGAACTAAATTTCTGTTGTCTGTAAGCTACCCAGTCTATGGTATTTTGTTATAGCAGCCTGAATAGGCTCAGACAATCCTCAACTGTCCAAATAATATAAGTTTAATAAGATTTTATCTAAAAAGAAAAAGAAGCAAAACCATTGCAGTTCTTTGTGGTCCATCTTTTATTTATTCCTCTCCATAGTTTATATTGCAGGCAACCTGGTTAGACTTAAATATGACTTTGAATACATTTAAAAAGTGCATTTGCAAAACATAAATCCAAACTAGGGTGGATTTATGAAATAGTATTACTCACCCTTCTGGATTACACCAGCTCTTTAGGTCAAGATTTAACCATAAAGGAATGGAAATATAAATTCTCAAAACTAGCCAGTTTCTTAAAATCTATATTTATAAGGGATAAATATTATCTCATAGCTCAGTTTAGCATTTATTTTACTTTAAGTTCAGTAAATATTGAATATTTTGATGATGTCATATTACAGCACAGCTTACAGCATAAGGAGAACTCTGGAAAAATGCCTATTAAATTGCTTTAAAATGTATTGCTCTAATTGTTTAAGGAACTCATTATACTTCCAACAAATGCATTTGGACATAAACTACTGGCTTTCCCATTTAAACAGATCATTTTCAGGTAGTTTCATTCCAGAAATGGCACATGCTTTGTCTAGCCTCCTCGCATATCAAGGACAAATTTGGATTTAGAAAATAAAAACAAAAACTGAAAACTACTCAGTTCAAATCAGAGCCCATTAAAGAAAAGGCTAAGGCAAAAGTACCAAAGTTCACCCTATTCAAGTGCCAATGAATCTGCAAAGGTGCTTTAGAACCATGCAATTACGTTTAAAAAAAAAAAAAAAACAGACTTTTTACTGTAGAGTATACTAAAAGCCACTATCTCCCCTTCATAATAACTATGAATAACTACATATTTGCAATTAGTTTCCCACTTTCTTTTTGCTTCAGTACTTGACATGTTACAGAAAAATTTGTTTCAGAAGCAGGCTTTTTAAATACTTGCAATTACAAAACCATTTTAACCTTGGAGGAGGGGTTTATTAGGTGAAGTTTATTCCAAGGTCTTAGAAGAATAATGATAAAATACTTTGCAGTTTAAGACATTTTCAGTGACTGCCAAACAAACAACATTTCATTCGTTTGTTGAAGAAAAAAAAGACCCACTGGGAATCACTGAATTTTGCAACTTTCCAATCATATGATTAAATATAATTAAGAAAAAAAAAGACCTCTAACTTAATAACATATCAGTTGTACAGTGGAAAACAGACATGACCTTTACACTAAATAAATTCCAACTACGTACAACTATTGAAATGATGATAAATGTCTTGCTAACTAACAAGTGCCTTATCACCCTAAAAGAAGCCAACGTTAGTGTGTACCTGGGAAAAATGAGGTTTTTAAGGAGAATTCTTAAAATTCTAGATCCACTATTAAAGTTATTGTACACAACTACATGGACATAACTATATATGATTACATAGATGATTAAATTCCTTGAGTCTTTTTCTTACAGAAAAATTAACTTGGCCTGAAATAGAATTTCCCAAAGTAATTCAGTAGAGAAAAGACAGAGAAGTCAGTGTAGACTGGGAGAGAGCAGTCTTTGCCCAAACCCACAGTATAAGTGCACATGTTGGTGCTTAATGGCCATGCCCTTAAATCAGGTACTTCAGATTTACCTGAAGTAAATCTGCCAAGCAGAAACACAAGTGGGTGTACATTTGTGGTGTCCAGTTGGAAGTAAAACATCAATACCCCTTTCCTTTGTTGGCTTGTGTTTGTTGAAACTTGTGATGGCTTTCCTTTATACCCAAGTTTGGCAGCACAGTTTGAATTACGCTGGGGGAGTTATCTTTAACAAACATTCATACAACAGTGGTTAAGTCCAGCACTGTCCATCTGAAAATTCACTGAAGAGAAACTGACAGCTAATAATCATTTTTGCAGAGATATCCCTACTCAAATGAATAAAGAATTTGGGCAGGGAAAAAAAACGTCCCTTTCTCCTGACTTTGGGCCATCATCAAACTTGGATCATGAATTATTCTTTTACCAGTTTGCTTTATGAACCCATTAGCTGACACCTAGTCACCTAGACATTCTTAATGGAAGCACAGGCTTCTTCACCAATAAACGATTTTTCAGGTCTGATAAGTCTACCCTTTTTACCATATTCAACTTGTGCTCTATTTTGGAAGAACCACTGAAAATTCAAAGTTCTAACTTTTAGGAAAGGGAAGAACAGGTAAAGGACGTAAAAGGGATGGTGATAGAGTTGAGAGTTACTTTAAACTTCATATAAATAAATACTTAATCTTGTTCATAGTATAACTACTGTGCTTTCCATGACTTAAAAGGGGACATCTCCCCCTATTATTGAAACAATTCTCATTTTTTTAGGCACAGGGCCAACCTGAAATTCCTGAAGTAGTACTACAGCCATAATAATGCTGATGCATTATTATCCTGATCCTACAAGAATATCCTAAACTGAACTTCAGATCTACTCTGCCTACAGATTTCCTCATCTCAATAATGTGTAGGAAATCATTAGCCATCTCAATAATATGTAAGAAATCATTAGCCAACTGAAAAGTATAGGTCTTAAAAGAGAAGGAAGGATGATATTGAGTTCTGTGGGCTGTAGATTTATAATAGAACCTACATGGAGCTGGAGAAGTCTGGAGAGTTAGCTCTCTATGAAATAAAATAGGTTATCAATTGCGGCTTTCACAGAAAATCAAAATATTATCAATTTATAAGTTGGCCAGAAAAAGATTCATGTCACATCTTCATATGTAAAATGGATTCCTTCTAAGCATTAAACTTTTATTAGTCTGGTAGGTCTGAGGGCTTTTAATGGGGGGAAAAAACTATCATATCTGGAAACTAGACATCACAAATGGGAGTCAAAAATTACTGCAAAAACATTCTGACAGCAGGGTATGTCCCAGGTAGTAAAGGTTACTGAAAAGCTGAATATTTGCAGAAGCATATTCACTCCACGCCTCTCCAAAGAATGTAGGTGGAGCAGCAAACCAAGAATCAAGGTTCTATTTCTCTATTCATTGATTCTATTAACCAGTCTTTGTTGAGCATGACCTGTGTGCCAGGTAGTTTCAGGCACTAGGAATACAGTGGCAAAACAACTGAAAATTTCTGCCCTCACAGAGCTTTAATTCTATTGGGAAGAGACAATAACAAGATATATGGTATGCTAAATGATGACAGGTGCTAAGGACAAAAATAATGAAAGATGAGGGATAGGAAGCATTGGGGGAAGGTTTCAATTATAGATAGGACAACCACTAAGCAGGTAATATTTGAATAAAGACCTGAAGGAGATGAGGACATGGGCCATGCAGATAACTGTGGGGGTTCAGGGAAGACAGAACATTTCAGACAGAGGGAACAACAAGTCCAAAGTTCCTAAGAGATTATTAGCATGACTGGCCAGTGAGGCTCAAGCAGAGTGAAGCAGAGGAAATGAAAAGGAAGACAAGGTCAAAGAGATTATGGCAGATAATTCATAAAGGAAGTAAGAGCAGATGCAAAGAGATCAACTAATTAGGAGCCATCTGCAGCAATCTCAGTGAGAAATGATGGGAAGAACTAGAGTTGTAGCAGTACTGAATGTGAGATGTAGTGAGATCTCTGAATATGTGAATATCTTTAAAGGTAAAACAGAATTTGCCAATTGGTCAGATATCGGGTGTAGAGAAAGACAGGAATCAAGGAAGACTCCAATGTTTCTGGCTCAAGAACTAAAAGAATGGAATTGTCTATTGAGATGAGGAAATCTTTAGGAAGAGTAGATCTGAAGTTCAGTTTTAGACATGTCAATTTTGAGAATCCTATTAGCCCTCCGATTAGTTGATTCCAATTAAATAAGGAATTATATCCGTGCTTTTATAAATGCAGATATCATCAATATATTAATGAAATAGTTTGAAACTTTAAACATAGGTCCCCTTCTAAGCTTTATCAATGGCATTCTGGGTACCTTGGGTCTTTCATTCCATAGCTGTTCATCAGTCAGAAAGAGAAGAATTATACAGAACCCTGATTTGGTCAATTAATATTTCTAAGAAAGTATTATATTCAGAACAGTTGTGTCGAAGGCAATCAGTTCTCAACCAATCACACATTAAACAAATGTTTATTAAGAGCCTATTATGAATCAGACACTGCCAGGAACTAGAAATATGATAGTGAACAGACATGGTAGTCTCTCTGCAGATAAATTAATGTAATGAGGGAGACCATATGAAAACAATAATATCACATACATAATGAATTAATCGACAGCAATTACGGTAAGCCCTATAAAGAGAAGTTATACAGCGTGGACATGACACACGATACACTCCCAACACTCTTCCTCTCCAGCAGTAGGGTGTCTTGGGGACAGACTACATCAGCAAAATGGCACACGTGCTCCCAAGGAAATAACGTCTCTAAGGATGGTAAAGTATTCAAAACCATCTTAATCTTTAAAAATCTTGAGTGAAAATCCTATGCTCCTATCATTCAATGTTGAATTACCTATACAATGAACTATAATCTCTCTACCTTTCTGGGACCAGGGATTATGTAAAATAACGTATGGTCTGCATTTGACTGAAATGAAAAACAGAAAAATACACCTGAATTATACTCTATGATAACAACTCACAAAGAACTTCAAGATGAAAATAAGAAAGTCAAAGTAGTCTTAGCTGAGTGTAGCAGTATACACACAGGAATTAAATTTTAGAGCTATGAAATATATATAATGTTAGGGAGGAGGCAACTCAATACGACCTTCATCTGATAAAAAAGAAATTCAAGCTCAGAAAGACTACATGACTTGCTCAAAGTGAAACAGCTAGTGAGCAGCAAAGCCAAGACTAGACCAAAATCTCCCAACACTTCAGGCTGCACCAGGACAATTCTCACACTGTATTTTTCTATCAGAAAGAAGGAAAAGAAAGAATGAAACAGATTCACTAGTAAAAAGTTTTTGCTTTGGAAGCCTTCTTTTGGAGGATGTTTTAGGAACTAAAATTTTACTTTACAGAGGATTTTTTTCTATACAGGTTATTGGTTCTGAGAGAGGGGAACAAGAAACAGTTGATGTATCCTGGGAGGAAGCCCCAAAAGAGCAAAGAATGAAAAGCTTCAAAAGAAAGTATTACAGATGAGGAGTGGAAATGTGTTATGAAAGCTTTTTTAATTAGAAGAAGAAAATATTAAGTAGCTATCAAACAGAAGAGTTAAACAATCACACCCACTGTAGATGTCTATTAGAAAGAGAATTACCCAGTAAATTGAAAAATAAAGTATTTAAAAATTAGGTCTCTTTCCTTAATACTACTGTTGGGGCAAGGAGTAAAGCCGAATTACTTTTTTTCTGGGCATTGTTTAAGTTATGAAAGATAAGAAATTCTCCATCAGTTCTAAACATTTTTAAAGCAGTTGTTTCTGCAAGACTAAGCTACCTAGAAACTCTTGGTGAGGAATAAAAACTTCTCCCCCATTATCAAATAAATTAATTTATTAAGCTTCTCCAGTATTAAAAATCCCAAAGGGCTAAAGACATTCAATATTACTTAAAATTGTGGAAATAAAAATAAATCCATAAGCCTACAAAGCATAAGCCTAAGTAACTAAACTACAAAAAATCCAATTAACTTCATAAACACTTGATTACAAGTGGTATGATGTAAGAAATTTTAAAGTATGCCTCAGAAAATAAAAATTCTTCCTCTAACTCTTAAAAGAATCTTCATCCATAAAGGGAAAGGCTATTGGCTTACTGCTCCTTTATAGCTCATCTGCTCTAATTGATTAAAGCGATTTTTAAAAATATTTTCTTTCTGACTCTAGAATTTCTTTCTAAGTCTATCTAGAAAAAATAGCAGCCATAAATACTTTTTCCATCTATAACCACAGAAGAAGACTTTCATCTATCTTTGCTTTGTTTTTCTTAAACTCAAAGCTGGGATAATGATTTGGTTTCCCTTATTCTCATATTGTAAGGTATTATATTAAACTTACTTCAAACCTTTTAATAAGATAGAGATCTATGTAAGATCCTCATTTGCTCACTGCTATATTCATGGTACCTAAAACAGTGCCTGACATAAACTATTCATTCAAATAACACTGGTTGAGTTGAATTGATTGGAATTAAATTACAGACTATAAGAGGTTTATCTTAACATTATCTTGTTTATGAAAGTGAAATACATTGGAATCAGCACATAATGATGACAATGAGAGACCAACAACTGCATTATAATCAAAGTCTTTGTATTACATAATTGCCTTATGTCACAGAAGATTCACCTGGAGAATATCTCTGAATCTATATGTAAAAGAAAAGCTCCGTTATGAGATTAATGAAACCCCAGGTATTTGTGTAATGCTTAACAATTTACAAAGCATTTTCATACATATACATATACACATGTATGTATATAAATATGTGACATTATAAATACATTGTATACTATATTTACATATAATATATGTTTTATATACCATACATATATAATATGTAATAGGCATTATTATCCACTCTTTATTGATAATGAGACCAAAGCTCTAGGAAATCGAGTGTCTTGTCGCTAAGAGGCAACAGAGTCAAAGTAAACTCGGGCCTCTAAACTCCAAACTCAGATGAACCTTCTACTTTCAGCTGGATATTTAAAAGATTACAGGTTTATACTTGAAATACAGTAGTCCCCTTATTCACAGGGGATACATTCCAAGACCCCCAGTGAATTCCTGAAGGCACGGATAGTACTAAACCCTATGTATACTATGTTTTTTTCCTGTATATAAAACATAATAAAGTTTAATTTGTAAATTAGGCACAGTAAGGGACTAACAAAAATAATTAATAATAAAATAGAATAAATATAACAATATACTGTAATAACAGTTATATAAGTGTGGCAACTCTCTCAAAATATCTTACTGTACTGTACAGTGAGTAACCGAAACCATGAAAAGCTAAACTGTGGATAACCTTGGGGGGACTACCATAAGAGCAACTTTCCTCATTGTTTTAATAATCTCTTTTTTATTTCATTTAATTTTTTGAGGCAGGGTTTCAATCTGTTACCCAGATTGAAGTGCAGTAACATGATCAGAGATCACTGCAGCCTCGACCTCACAGGCTCAAGTGAGCCTCCTACCTCAGCCTCCTGAGTAGCTGGGACCACAGGCATGCACCACCATGCCCGGCTGACTTTTTTTTCTTTTTTTTTTTTTTGTAGAGATGCGGTCCCATTATGTTGCCCAGGCTGGTCTTGAACCCTAGGCTCAGGCAATCTACCTGCCTCGGCCTACTAAAATTCTGTGATTACAGGCACAAGCCACTGCACCTGGCCAAAACCCCCCTCTTGACAGGGAATGAGTAATAAGTCACACAAAATCTCACAAGAGATCTTGGCATGTGGACACTGTGGAAACATATCTCTTGGCTGTCATTTTTGGGTACCTGAGTTTATTATCTCTCTAAAATATTTTACTCTTAAATAGTATATAAATTGAGCTTTATTTCTAATTCCTTATAAAAGCCAAAATTATAGCAACATGGATCAATGAAACAATGCCCCAGTAGTGAAATAAGAGGTGCCCTGCATTCATATCAACAAAAAAGAAAAGAAGAAATAGAATTATTTACTCCTTATCCCAGCCAACATCATGCCCATTGGCCATTCAAAGTGCTAAGGCTAAAGAACGGCACTCCAGGATCAAGCATCTTGCCCTGCCCTTGTTTCCCTGGGTCAGTACTACATACAGTCAGCTATGCCTCACCTGGCTGTTTCCTTCCACTCCATCTCCTGCCCATCCACGGCCAGCAGCTCATCCAGTTCCGTGAAGAGCTGAGGGGGAGCTGGGCTGTCATCCTCCTCTCCCAAGATGAATCGGATGCGTTCTGCAGCAGGAGAGACTGCAGAAGTGAAAATACTGTGGTTAAACATTGGCTGGACAACCCTGAGGAAAGTGGAGCTCCGGGCTCTTCCTCTCTCCCCAAGGTTACTGGGCTTCCCTTCCACATTTTCAGTGGACATCTTTCCTGCTAAGCCTCCCAAATCCCCAATCTAAAGCCAAAAAGAAATCAAAGCCCTTCTCTATTCCTTTGGTTCTGAACTGTATCTTGGTTCTCCACCACTCTCCAGAAGGACAGCACTCCAATTCTGTGTGATGTGTCACAAAGAACCTTTAGCCCTCAGATGAGCTGAGGTCTAACCACTCACTTCCCCTCCTTCTCCACTTATGACTCATCCAAAATTATAAGACAAAAGCCAGCTTGAACCAGTCACTTTTTCATACAGCAGTGGGAGGGACAACAAAGTACCCCAATCCTGAGATCTCCCAAGTCCCCGCCTCCCACCCACCCTCCCTCTGTCCAATGCCTAAAGCTCATGTCCTCGCAGGCTTCTCCCTGCCAATAACTGGCTAACTGCAAAGTTGATGAAGGAATATTTAACAAGATGGGCCCTCTTCTTTACAGAATGGTAGTACCCAAAAATGTTTAGTCAGACTTCAATGCACTTGAAAAACAAGCCCAAGTAAAATATTGTACACTTGAGGGAGAGAGGAAAAAAAAAAACATTTTCCAACACACTCAAGCACATAATTGAATGCCCTACTAGCTCCTTTTGACCCTATCTCCTGAAAATCATGCAATGAAAAATTAACTAGAATTTCCCCCAGGTCATGGGTTACTCCCTTTCAAAAAAAAAAAAAAAAGAAGAAGACGAAAGAAGAAAGAAGAAGAAGAAGAAAAGAAAGAGAGAGAGAAAGAAAAGCAGTTGGAAATTGATGGTCATGTTACAAGTTTAAGGCCCACAAATACTCCTCAAAATCCCTGGGTAAAACCAACAATGTTATATACATGTGAATGCAGTTCAAGCACACACAAATATGTTTATTATGGATAGACACACACACACACATGCATATATAAATTTGTAGAAATATATGTACACAAATGACCCAATAAAACCAAAAATCCCTACCATCTGAAAACTGTTATAATACAGGACAGAATAAAATTCCATAGATCAAAATTTATTTAGTACAAATAAACCCATGAAAAATATTCAACCTAATTAAAAATCGAAACTAATCATTAAAATAAAATGTGTTTTACCTATTAAAATGTCAAAAAATGGCAGGGCGCGGTGGCTTACACCTGCGATCCCAGCACTTTGGGAGGCTGAGGCGGGTGGATCACCTGAGGTCAGGAGTTCGAGACCAGCCTGGCCAACATGGTGAAACCCTGTTTCTACTAAAAATATACAAAAAATTAGCCAGGCGTGGTGGCGTGTGCCTGTAATCCCAGCTACTCAAGAGGCTGAGGCAGGAAAATAGCTTGAACCTGGGAGACAGAGGTTGCAGTGAGCCGAGATCATGCCATTGCACTCCAACCTGGGTGACAAAGCAAGACCCTGTCTATAAATTAATTAATTAATTAATTAATTTAATGTCAAAAATGAAAAAAAAATAATGATAATCCCAACCTGGGCAAGGATTTGGGAATCATGCACCCAGCACTTCTTGATTTATGTTACTGGTAGGAGCCTAAATGGAAACATCTCTCTAAAGGGAGATGCTTGAAGGACATGAAAATTTCTGGTGGGACATGAAAATTTTTAAATAGTGTATATATCCTGTGAGCCAACAATTCTTGTACTAGAAATACATTCATTCTAAATAAATAAGAGTTATCTCAAAGGTTTAGTGACAGAGGTGATCATTCTAGCATTGTTTATAACTGAGAAAACAGAAAAATCCTAAACATCCAAAAAGGAAGATTGGTTAAATAAAGTATGGTACAACTATACAATGAAATACCACTCAATCATAAAATATGAAGTCAAAATAGTTGGCCTTTTTTGACATGTATACCATATAAAATTAAATTAAAAATAAAAATCATACACATTAAATGATCCCATTTTAGTAAAGAAACAATAAATATATATTTCTATAAAATAAAGCTAGGAATTGAGGCAGCCCTCACGGTGCTCAGTCTGATATGTGTGCATTTCAGTTACCACAATTTAGATTAAATAACATAGTCCCAACAATACAGTTCAAATTTCAGTTAACATGGTATATTAATAGTAATTTCATAAAGTACAAACTTTGCAGCTAGCTCTTCAGTCCATAAATCACTACGTAACTAACATGTGTGCATAATGATCATTGACCAATCATGGGGTGTTTCTTTAAAATATGTCAGTGATTGATCACTGCGTGTTTGTTATTCAGTTCACACACAGACAGCAAAGTGTGTAGCTGTGTTGCCTTCTTGTCTCCCAAAGATAAATGCAAGTGACATGGATAATCAAAGACGGAACTGGCCAACAAGAATGAAGGCAATGTACAGAAACAAAAATTAATACTATTGGAAGTAAAATTTGTATCAAACGTAAATGGAGACGACGTAGCTAACCATGGAACGTAAACGATGCTGCCATTCACCATTGAAAGACTCTGTATATGCAGTTAGAGGAACTTAGTGAAGGTGAATTAATCAACATAAACAAGGAAAGTGATTGTAATGAAAAGGATGATGATGTCCTAGAGAAAGTGATACTGGCTAAAAACTTCACATTCAAGGAGTTTTAGGAGACATTTCTTGACATGGAAAGCACACAGGATAAAATGTAAGCTGATCCACATTTAGAGAGCATGACAGTTTGTCTAGGCATTGAAAAAAAATGCATGCTCTGTATCATAAGTTGTACAACAGGAAGAAGGCAAGCACTATTCAAACTACTCCTGATAAGACTGTACAATGAAACAATTTTAATATCAATATTTCTAATGTTTTAAATTACTGTGTACTGAATAAATATTAGTTTTACCTTTTTCCATTTCCCTATACCTTTATAGCTAACAACAAGAGAAACTGTAGTGATTTAAAAATTTTTAAAGGTCAAAGAGCAATAGTAACTGTTTTCATTGATTATTAGGATTGCTTTGCATAATTTCAGTTTGCAAAGTCTTTTTTTTACAGTTACAGTTACAGCACTACGGTATAAAGCAAGGACTTCTACATATACAGGCATATTTAAATACACAGGTACACTTTCAGTGTTATATGGTTTATTTCTAGGGCTTCTGTTTTCTTATGTTCACTTTTCTATAAATTCCAAAGTGTTTACAATTCACTCATGTATTCCATTCAGCAAATGTTTACTGAGCACTGTCTATGCTCTTAATTGGCTTAACAGGCTTTATCTTCGGCCTCCGACAAAAAGATCTCTGTTCTTACAGAGTTTACATGTATGTAGGGAAAATAAATATTAACTAAGTAATTTATTCTTTAAATAAATAAGTAAATTAGCACATAAACCAATACCAGAAAAAAATCTGCTAAATATAAGTGTATGCAGAACATTAAAATAAGGTAATTGAGTACATACTGATACAAGGTACAATGAATATGTTTTACTTTGTGATTAGAATTTTTTTTTTTTTGAGACAGAGTCTCACACTATTGCCCAGGCTGGAGCGCAGTGGCGCTATCTCAGCTCACTGCAAGCTCCGCCTCCCAGGTTCACGCCATTCTCCTGCCTCAGCCTCCCGAGTAGCTGGGACTACAGGCACCCACCACAATGCCCGGCTAATTTTTTGTATTTTTAGTAGAGATGGGGTTTCACCGTGTTAGCCAGGATGGTCTCGATCTCCCAACCTTGTGATCCCCCCTCCTCGGCCTCCCAAAGTGCTGGGATTACAGGCATGAGCCACTGCACCTGGCCTGAAATTTCTTAATATCCCTGGTAGAAAATAATCTACAGTTCCAGGACTTTAATGTAAAAATATTTGCAATGCCTTTCCAATCATGAAATGGGAAGTCTAACTATTTTAGGCGATCAGGAGGGCATGAAAATGAAGCAATGACAGGCAGAATTTGGAGTCTGGACAATACTTCTAAGGAGTAGTGTGTTCACATTACCAAAAGTTTAGTCACTTTTTTCATCGTAGTGGTTCTGAAACTAGCAATCACAAATATAAATCACTTTTCATCAACATTCAACATCAAAGATCCCTAAATCAGAACTAGCTTTAATTTTGTTTAACTTTTATTTTAGATATAGGCGTACATGTGCAGGTTTGCTATATAGGTAAATTGTGTGTCACAGGGGTTTGGTGTACAGATTATCTGCCACCTAGGTAATAAGAATAGTACCCAACAGGTAGTTTTTTGATCCTCACCTTCCTCCCTCCCTCCACTTCACGTAGGCCCCTGTGTCTGTTCCCTTCTTTGTGTCCATACGTACTCCATAGAATTAGCTTTTAGAAGGGAGAAGTCTAGAGTTAGATAATCAACCTTTTGTCCATTTCTAAAGATGTGATGTAGGTTTGTCCCCACCTCTAACAGAAAAAAATAAATTGGTCTCCTGCCTAAAAAACAGCATAGATAGTACATATCCCTGCTCGGCTCTCCTCCACAGAGCATTACTCCGTAGTCTGGCATTCTCAATTTAGCAAAACGTGAATCACTACTCATTAGACAGCAACTCAGTGGTGACTTCTGCAAAATGGAATGGAAGAAGGATGTAACACTACCTCCAGGTCTTCCTCTCTAGGTACCATGCCTAACCCCTTTCACAGGTTGTCTTATTTATTACATATAGGCACCTGAGCAACCAGTGTATCAATTTTGGGGGATTAAAATTCCAAAATCATGTGTCATAAACTAGTTCGCAACTCCTGGAAGTTTCTACTGGTGCTGTACTGGGCTCAGAGCCAAGAGACTTGGGGTGCATATGACTTAGCGAGACACCAGCTTGGGCAGCCAAGAAAGTGCTTGCACCACCTCTCCCCCAACTCCAAGCAGTGCAGCTCTGGGAGAAGCTCCTTCCTTCTGCTTGAGGAGAGCAGAGGGAAGAGTAAAGAGGACTTTGTCTTCCAACTTGGATACCAGCTTAGCCACGGTAGGTTAAGATACGAGGCAGAGTCTTAAGGCCCCAATTCCAGGCCCTAGCTCCCAGGTGACATTTTTAGACATACCCTGGGCTAAAGGGAACCTCCTGCTTTGAAAGTAAGGACCCAGTCTTGGCAAGATTCATCACCTGCTGACTAAGAGACCTTGGGCTTTGAATAAACATCAAGGATACCCAAGCAGTACTTGCCATGGACCTTGAGTGAGATCCAGAGCTATGCTGGCTTCAGGTGTGACCCAGTGCATTCCCAGCTGTGGTGGCCATGGGGAGAAGTGCCTGCTGGATGAAAGGAGAGGGAAGAATGAAGGTGACTTTGTCTTGCAGCTTGGGCACCAGCTCAGGCACAGTGGAGCAGAGTACCAAACAGGCTCCTATGATCCCCAATTCCAGGCCTTCGGTCTTAGCATTTCTGGACCTGCCCTGGGCCAGAGAAGAGCCCACTTCCCTGAAGTTAGAAACCCAGGCCTGGCAGCATTCACCATAAGCTGACTGAATAGCCAGCTTGAGCCTTGACTGAACATCATCAGTAGCCAGGCATGGGGCAGTGGCGGCCATGCAGAGAGGCTCCTTCTGCATCAGGAAAGGGGAAGAAAGAGTGTAAAGGACTTTGCTTTGCAGTTTGGGTGCCAGCTCAGCAGCAGCAGAATAGAGCACCAAATAGATTCCTAAAGTTCCTGGCTCCAGGCCCTGGTTCCTGCATGGCATTTCTGTACCTGCCCTCAGCTCACTGCCTTGAAGGGAAGGACACAAGCCTGGCTGGATTCACCACATGGTGACTGAAGAGCCCTTGGACCTTGTCTGAACATTGGTGGTAGCCAAACAATGGTCACTGTGGGCCTTGGGTGAGATCCAATGCTGTGCTGACTTCGAGTCTGACCCAGTATAATCCCAGTAGTAATGACCACAGGGGTACTTGAGTCACACCTCCCCCAACTCCAGGTAGCTCAAATGGAAAGAGAGACTTCTTCTGTTCAGAGGAAAGTAAGAGAAGAGAACAAGAGTCTCTGCCTGGTAATCCAGGGAATTCTCTCAGATCTTATCACAACCACAAAGGTGGTAAACCTGCAAGTCTGTAAGAGTCACAGCATTACTGGGCTTATGGTGCTGCCTAACGCAGATATGGCTGCAGCGATATCATATGCAAAGTCATAGATCACAACAATCAATTCCCTTTGAATGCTTGAAAAGCTTTCCCAAGACAGGTACAAACAAGCCCAGACTGTAACGACTACAATAAATACCTAACTCTTCAATGCTCAGACATTGACAAATATATACAAGCATCAAGACTATCTAGGAAAACATGACCTCACCAAACAAACTAAATAAGGTACCAATGACCAATTCCAAGTAACAGAGACATATGACCTTTCAGACAGATAATTCCCAATAGCTGTTTTGCAGAAGCTCAGTGAAATTCAAGATAACACAGAGAAGGAATTCAGAATCCCATCAGATAACTTCAACAAAGAGATTGAAATAATTTTTAAAAATCAAGTGGAAATTCTGGAGCTGAAAAATTCAACTGACATACCAAAGGATGCATCAGAGTCTCTCAATAGCAGACTTAAGCAGAAGAATTAGTGAGCTCGCAGACAGGCTATTTGAAAATACACAGTCAGAGGAGACAAAAGAAAAAAGAATGAAACACACCTATGAGATCTAGAAAACAGCCTAAAAGGGCAAATCTAAGGGTTATTGGCATAAAGAGGAGGGAGAGAAAGATTGGGGTAGAAAGTTTATTCAAAGCGATAATTTAAAAAGTAGAAAAACTTCAAATAAAAAACTGAACAATGCATCTTAAAGAACTATTATAGAAAAGCAAAATAAAACCAAACCCAAAATTAGTAAAGGAAGAAAAATAATAAAGATCAAAGCATGAATAAATGAAATTTTAAAAAAGCAATACAAAAGATCCATGAAACAAAAAGCTGGTTGTTTGAAAAGAT
Organism: Pan paniscus; assembly: GCF_029289425.2. Lineage (NCBI taxonomy): Eukaryota > Metazoa > Chordata > Mammalia > Primates > Hominidae > Pan > Pan paniscus. The sequence goes on from NC_073252.2 coordinate 58,758,278, forward strand.
AAACAAAAATGACAAACCTTTAGCCTAAGAGAAAAAAAGAGAGAACCCAAATAAATGAAATCAGAGATGAATAGACAGACATTACAACTGATACCACAGAAATTCAAAGGATCATTACAGACTACTATGAGCAACTATATGCCAATAAATTGAGAAACTTAGAAGAAATGGACAAAGCTTAGACACATTCAACTTACCAAGATTGAACCAAGAAAAGACTCAAAACCTGAATAGACTAACAACAAATAATTAGATTAAAGCCATAATAAACGGTCTCCTAGCATAGAAAAGTCTGGGACCAATGGTTTCACAGCTGAATTTAAAGAAGAACTAATGCCAATCCTATCCAAACCATTTCTTTTTTTTTTTTTTTAATACTTTAAGTTCTAGGGTACATGTGCACAACGGGCAGCTTTGTTACATACGTATACATGTGCCATGTTGGTGTGCTGCACCCATTAACTCGTCATTTACATTAGGTATATTTCCTAATGCTATCCCTCCCCCCTCCCCCTACCCCACAACAGGCCCCAGTGTGTGATGTTCCCCTTCCTGTGTCCAAGGGTTCTCATTGTTCAATTCCCACCTATGAGTGAGAACATGTGGTGTTTGGTTTTCTGTCCCTGCAACAGTTTGCTGAGAATGATGGTTTCCAGCTTCATCCATGTCCCTACAAAGGACATGAACTCATCACTTTTTATGGCTGCATAGTATTCCATGGTGTATATGTGCCACATTTTCTTAATCCAGTCTATCATTCATGGACATTTGGGTTGGTTCCAAGTCTTTGCTATTACGAATAGTGCCACAACAAACATACGTGTGCATGTGTCTTTATAGCAGCATGATTTATAATCCTTTGGGTATATACCCACTAATGGAATGGCTGGGTCAAATGGTATTTCTAGTTCTAGATCCCTGAGGAATCGTCACACTGTCTTCCACAATGGTTGAACCAGTTTACAGTCCCACCAACAGTGTAAAAGTGTTCCTATTTCTCCACATCCTCTCCAGCACCTGTTGTTTCCTGACTTTTTAATGATCGCCATTCTAACTGGTGTGAGATGGTATCTCATTGTGGTTTTGATTTGCATTTCTCTGATGGCCAGTGATGATGAACATTTTCTCATGTGTCTTTTGGCTGCATAAATGTCTTCTTTTGAGAAGGGTCTGTTCATATCCTTTGCCCACTTTTTGATGGGGTTGTTTGTTTTTTTCTTGTAAATTTGTTTGAGTTCTTTGTAGATTCTGGATATTAGCCCTTTGTCAGATGAGTAGATTGCAAAAATTTTCTCCCATTCTGTAGGTTGCCTGTTCACTCTGATGGGAGTTTCTTTTGCTGTGCAGAAGCTCTTTAGTTTAATTACATCCCATTTGTCAATTTTGGCTTTTGTTGCCATTGCTTTTGGTGTTTTAGACATGAAGTCCTTGCCCATGCTTATGTCCTGAATGGTATTGCCTATGTTTTCTTCTAGGGTTTTTATGGTTTTAGGTCTAATATTTAAGTTTTTTTTTTTTTTTTGAGACGTTGTCTTGCTCTTTCACCCAGGGTAGTGTGCAGTGGCGAAATCTTGGCTCACTGCAACCTCTGCCTCCCGGGTTCAAGCAATTCTCTGCCTCAGCCTCCTGAGAAGCTGGGATTACAGCACCTGCCGCCATGCCTGTCTAGTTTTTTTTGTATTTTTAGTAGAGACAGGGGTTTCACCAAGTTGGCCAGGCTGGTCTTGAACTCCTGACCTCGTGATCCACCCACCTCGGCCTCCCAAAGTGCTGGGATTACAGGTGTGAGCCACCGCGCCGGGCCAATATTTAAGTTTTTAATCCATCTTGAATTAATTTTTGTATAAGGTGTAAGGAAGGGATCCAGTTTCAGCTTTCTACATATGGCTAGCCAATTTTCCCAGCACCATTTGTTAAATAGGGAATCCTTTCCCCATTGCTTGTTTTTGTCAGGTTTGTCAAAGATCAGATAGTTGTAGATGTGTGGTATTATTTCTGAGGGCTCTGTTCTGTTCCATTGGTCTATATCTCTGTTTTACCTACCCAAAACATTTCTAAAAATAGAGGAGGAAAGACTACTTCCAAACTCATTCTATGAGACTTATATTACCCTGATACCAAAACCAAAGGCAAATCAAAAAAGGAAAACTACAGGCCAATATCCTTAATGAACACTGAGGCAAAAATTCTCAACAAAATACTAGCAAACCAAATTCAACACACATTAAAAAGTACATTCATCATAACCAAGTGAAATTTATCCCAGGGATGCAAGAATAGTTCAATATATGCAAATCAATTAACATGATACATCATATCAACAGAATGAAGGACAAAAACCATATGATCATTTCAATTGATGCTGAAAAAGCATTTGATAAAAATCAACATTCTTTCATGATAAAAACCCTCTAAAATCTGGTTACAGAAGGAACATACCTCAATATAATATTAATAGAAGAACAGACCTACACCTAGTATCATGCTGAATGGCAAAAAACTGAAAGTCTTTCCTCAAGATCTAAAACAAGACAAGGATGCCCACTTTCACCAGTTATTCAACACAGTACTAGAAGTCCTAGCAAGAGCAATCAAACAAGAGAAGAAATAAAGGGCATTCAATTTGGAAAGAAGGAACTCAAATTAACCTTGTTTGCAAATAATATGACCTTATATTTGGAAAAACCTAAAGATTCCACCAAAAAGCTATTAGAACTAATAAATTCAGTTAAGTTGCATGATACAATATCAAGTATACAAAAATCAGTAGCATTTCTATATGCCAGCAGTGAACAATCTGAAAAAGAAATCAAGAAAGTAATTCCATTTATAATCATTACAAATAAAATAAGATACTTAAGAACAGACTTAGCCAAGAAAGTGAAAGATCTCTACAATGAAAACTATAAAACACTGATGCACGAAATTGAAGACATAACAAAATGGAAAGATATTCCATGTTCATGAATTAGAAGAATCAATATTGTTAAAATGTCCATACTACCTAAAGCAATCTACAGATTCAATGCAATCCCTATCAAAATACCAATGACATTCTTCACAGAAATAGAAAAAAATAATCCTACAATCTATATGGAACCACAAAAGACCCAGAATAGCTAAAGCCATCCTTAGCACAAAGAACAAAACTAGAGGCATCACATTATCTGACTTCAAATTTTACTATAGACCTATAGTAACCAAAACAACAGAGTACTGCCATAAAAATGACACATAGACCAATGGAACAGAATAAATAGAGAACCCAGAAACAAACTCATACATCTACAGTGAGCTCATTTTTTATAGAGGTGCCAAGAACATACATTGGGGAAAAACAGTTTCTTCAATAAATGCTGCTAGGAAAACTGGATATTAATATGCAGAAAAATAAAACTAGACCCTTATCTCTCACTATATACAAAAATCAAATCAAAATGGATTAAAGACTTAAATTTAAGACCTCAAACTATGAAGCTACTACAAGAAAACATTGGGGAAACTCCAGGATATTGGACTGGGCAAAGGTTTCTTGAGTAATACCCCATAAGCACAAACAACCAAAGCAAAAATGGAGAAATAGGATCATATCAAGTTAAAAAGCTTCTGCACAGCAAAGGAAACAATCAACAAAGTGAAGAGACAACAAAAAGATGGAAGAAAGTATTTGTAAACTACCCATCTGACAAGGAATTAATAACCAGAATATATAGGGAGTTAAAAACAACTCAATAGGAAAAATCTAATAATCTAGTTTAAAATGGCCAAAAGATCTGAATAGATATTTCTTAAAATAAGACATACAACTAAGAAACGGGTACATGAAAAGGTGCTCACCGTCACTGATCATCAGAGAAATGCAAATCAAAACTACAATGAGATCATATCACCCAGTTAAAATGGCTTTTATCCAAAAGACAGGCAATAATGAATGCTGGCAAGGATGTGGAGAAAAGGGAACCCTCATACACTGTTGGTGGGAATGTATAGCCACTATGGAGAATAGCGTGGAAGTTTCTCAAAAAACCAAAAACAAAACTACCATAAGATCCAGCAATCCCACCGCTAGGTATCTGCTCAAAAGACAGGAAATCAGTATATCAAAGAGATATCTGTACTCCCATGCATGTTTACTGCAGCATTATTCATATTAGCCAAGATTTGGAAACAACCTAAGTGAGCATCAACAGATGAATGGATTTTTGAAATGTGATATATACACACAATGGAGTACTATTCAGCCATGAAAAAAGAATGAGATCCAGTCATTTGCAATAAGATGGATGGAACTGGAGGACATTTTGTTAAGTGAAATAAGCCAGGCACAGAAAGACAAATTTTGCACGTCCTCACTTATTTGTGGAAACTAAACATTAAAACAATTGAACTCATGGAGATACAGAGTAGAAGGATGGTTACCAGAGGCTAAAAAGGGTAGTTGGTGGGAGCAGGCGGGGTGGGGGATGGTTAATGGGTACAAAAATATAGTTAGAATAAATAAGGCCTAGTATTTGATAGCACAATAGGGTGACTACAATGAATAATTATTTATTGTACATTTTAATATAACTAAAAGAGTATAATTGGAATTTATAACACAAAAAATAATAAATGCTTGAAGTGATGGATACCCCATTTGCCCTGATGTGATTATTATGCACTGTCTGCCTGTATCAAAATATCTCATGTACCCCGTAAATATATATACCTATTATATACCCATAAAAATAAAAAATAAAAAGAAGAAAAGATAATACATAGTAGGGAAAATGCTATGGATAAAACTATAATAAGCAATAACTAATATTTTTGAATGGTTACGCTATCCCAGGAAATGTGTTAAATGTTTTTCATTTGTTATATCATTAATTTTACACAAGTCTATGAAATAGCTACTTTTATTATTCCCTTACATTACTCTTATAGACAGGGAAAATGCATCCTAAGAAGGTAAGGGACTTCCTCAAGATAACACAACTACTAAGTGATATGACTTCAAACCCATTTGTGTTGTTTCTAAGCCCATTTGTTAGCTGCCACACTCTAATGGTTAATCTCATTTTTTAAAAGAATTAAAGGAAAACACGATCAGATTGCTATATGAACAATATAGGCAGTAAATGTATTAGATTTCAGAAGACACGGAAATCACAGTGGCATATGAAATAGTCAGAAAGTAAATTAGTTGAAATTTGGTTCATTATTCACCAAAAGGCATTTTGCGAATGTACCCTTTTGGTTTTGGTATAGGAAGCATCCCACTGTGGCCACCCTGCAGGCTTCCAAAAAAATTGCTTTAATAGAAATAGTGATCACAATGAAGAATTCCTGCTGAGCATGACAAGTCTACATATAAATTCCCTTAAACAAGTTAAATGAGGACTTCTGGATTTCACATTTTCTTCTTTGCAAAGTCCACAATCTGGTACAATCTCAGCTTTCAAACCAAAGTATAAAAAGAAACAACTATTTTTAAGTTATTAATGTGCTATTCTCAACTGGTTTACATAGTTATCATTTTAAGTACTCATTTCTGTTTTTCATTGTGAGACAAAAGTTTGTAGGTAGATATCATGGTTGTTAAAACTTCCACAATTTATGTATTAAATATATCACAGTAGTTTTGTTTCCCCTAGAAAAAGACATCATTTTATACCTATGTCATGCTTTACAATAGCTCAGGTGCTCAGACCTAACCCAAATGGCTCCAACAGCTGCCTAGAGAATGCAGCTAATCTTCACAATCTTTCAAAGAGGCAGCTTTTTACTCTTTTTCAGAGATGATAATAGATAAGGCACTTTACAAATGCTTCGCATGAATGACAATCTCATTGAATCCTCAAAACAAACCTGTTAGGTAGATTGTATTACTATCTCCATTTTACACATGAGAAAACTGAGGCTTGGAGATGCATGTAAATTGCCTAATGATTCACAGGCACCCCAAGCAGTCCTCCCTGAAAACCCATGTTATCATGCTGACCCTTTGTTGACCAGATGAAGGAATGAGGCTCAGAGAGGTTCAGCAAATTACTCAATGTCATACAGTAAGTAGCAGAGTTAGGATCAAACTTAGGTCAACTATTTCTAAGTCTAATGTCGTGGTGTTACACCTTTTCTCATCCTTATAAACTTGAAGCATACAATGTATCAAAGGACTGTCATGGTGGTGTATTTATCATTTGAAACAGCCCCCTAAGTAAGTCTGATAGATATCATTTTCCATTCATATTCCCCAGAAAGTAGAAACTCAGGCAAAGCTTATGTGCTAATGTTTATTGGGATGTGCAATTCCAGGATATCAAGAATAAGGGAAGAAGGGGCATGAGGCATGGAGGGAGGCTAAGTAGACATAAGGTAGTGCATTCTTATTAATAATAATTACCAGACCACTGTAACACTCTAAAAACACACTTAAATATATATATAAAATCCTCAAACTTCATTTTCACCTTTATAAATAAATGAGAATAACTAAATGAATAAAGTTTTATAAACATATAAATGTTTAAAACACACAGACATACACACAAACACACACATACACTGTAGTGGTCATCTGTTAGTAACCACCTTTAAGCTCTTTTTCTAATGACAGCATCCCATTTTCTTCCAGAGAACCATCTTTATATTTGTATAACCATTTGGTTCAATCCACAAGGCCCTATGACCCAGGTCTGAGCAATGAGAATATCACAACTTCTTGCCACAGCAATTCATTTTTGAGTGGGCAGTTGACCTGATATAGGCGAAACAGAGTAAATAAATGTCAGCCTTTTGCTAGAACTACTAAGAAATTAATCATTATGCTGAGAGGCTAAAATGGCAATAAAAGCTATGAAGTACAGATGGCCATCTTGCAACTCTAAGGGAAGAGTCTACCTAAGAATAAGTTAGACATGTAATAACTCAGAAGCAAGGCAGATGTAGGTTTCTAATGCCTAGATCCACCCACGCCTGAAGTCAGCTATGTTTCAATCATACTTGACAATTACAATTTAAATTAAAAGCAAAATTGTTTTAAAGCAATCTGAGCAAAATTTTCTGTCATTTGCAACCAACAGTCCTGATATACCCTCCTATTATTCCATTTTAACAGGTTAAAGTAGAGCTAATTTCCATGTGTTAAGTGCATCACCAAACTAATTGCATTGAACAACCTTTTTTTTAATGGAATCCAAGTTTTGGAGAGATGTGTACAAGTTACCTAGATTTTCTTCATGCCTTAACATACCTTTTACCCCAACCAATCCAGAAAATTACCATCAATTTACATGTTAGCAAGCTATAGACAAGTAAATTAGACAGTTACTTTTTCTCTTTCAAATTAGCTAAGAAACTGAAACAGCCAAGTACTATTCATTAAAATAGATAATTTTAAACATATTTAGGCATCCAAGTATTAATAAGCTCCCACTCAAGAAAAGCTGTCAATTATCAGAAATTATCCTTAATATGCCACGATATTATTATTCAGCTATAGAGAGTCAACAGCATTAAGAGCCTGAGTTTCATAATATTATCAAACTACCTTAGTTAGGAGCAGAGTAAGTTCAATTTCAGCCAGCAAGTGGTGATAAAAACTAGAGTTTACTCAGACATTTTTAAGAAATATCTGTACCGTAGCTTTTTATCTTAAAAATGTAGAAAAATAATTTACCTGGGGTTTACATTACAAAAACGTTACATGGATTCAGGTCATATCTATAAGATACTTAGAATTCTTTAGAACATAAAGGTAGTACTCCTTGTATTCTATAACTTATTCTGTGTAGTTCTTTCCTAACTTCTGCCAAAGCAGTGGGTTAAAAAATTAAAACGAGGATTTCTGTCAGTGATGTAAATATGTATCTTTCTTTTTAAAATGCTGCTAAGCCATTCTCAAAGGGGTAGTCTCAATGATGGTACAGCAGTAAAGTAAGTTTGGTCCATGAAATTCCATGTTTAAAAAATTATTGGCCCACAGCCTTTTTGGTCTGCTGCTTCTTTTATTAATTATCCCAATTATATTAATTGTAATTATATTAAGCATATTATTAATATTATTTCAATATTCCAAGACTATCAGAGAGAAAAGTAAAATTCAAATCAATCATTTAGTTTTTAGCAGCCTCAATGGTGACCTAAACTAAGTAACTAATGATGAAACTAAACATTTTGACTTTTTCCAAATTTCACCTTCCATGATACCATTTTCCTCACTTAATCCAAGTTTGCATGGTATTCATGAGGCTTTGAGAAGAAATAGGTTCACAGAAATGGTAATCACCCAATTGCGCCATCTGCATATCGTAAGACTGCATTCCCCCTAATAAATTAACATCCCAAGAATTTGCTGGGTCCCCAAGGGATGTTTCACACATATTGATTCTTTTGGCTACAGCCCTCTGTTGATGCCCTCTATCTGCAAAAAAAACACCTGGAAGGGGTACCGCATCACAGACACCATCATCAGAGTCAAGCATGAAACTCTCAATACTCTGCCAAGGATGTCAACTCCCAACGTTCCCAAGGATGCCAAAACAACACAGTAGTTTTGGGATGCCAAAACAACACAGTAGTTTTGGGATGCCAAAACAACACAGTAGTTTTGGGATGCCAAAACAACACAGTAGTGAAAATAAAACCAGGAGACAAAGAAGTCTAGATGGACATAATGGATAACAGGAATTGTGGGGGTAAGTACAGAGTTCAGAACATTGTGCTGTCCTGATTGAGACCCAAATTATGTCTTTTGACACATATCACATGCCAGAGAATTTCCAGAAGAAAAGCTACGTGAGGACTCAAAAAAGAGGAATTCATACAACCCCATCCATTCACCCACATTTAACCACCAGGGCGTATCTGCCTTGTTAAAATTACAAGGTACCCAGTGCCTTAAGTATCTAAATAATCATTACTTCTAGTTGTTGTGTTTAGCTTCTTGTAGTCTTTTGTTCAGATCAAATTACTTTCCCCAAAAACCCAGCTATACCCAGATCCTTCCTTTAGTGAATAAAAAAATTCTTTCTTGTTGTTTGTTTATTCCAGTTCTAAATGAGTTTCTTGCACTTGCAACAACAGGCTTATTAATTTATATAATATGTATAGAAAAAAAACCACCAGAAGGACATACACTAAATGTTAACAATTATTATCCTTAAGTGGAAGAATTACTGATGATTCTCATTTTCCTTGTTTTCTTTATGTGCAAGTTCTAAGTTTGCTAAAATTAGCATTAAAATCATATTTATAAGGAAAACAAGCCAATTAAGGTTTTTTAGTTGCTAAATTGAGAACAGTCATGTCAAATTAGTGCCACACACTTCCTTACAATATTTGAAACTGCAGAATCTCAATTATCTTTCTCAAAAATATGTTCAACACAAACATAATCTTACAGCACTTGCCTTTACTGCTGTGTAGGGACTAGAATAGCCAGTTCTGAACCAGGACTGGCCATGGTTCTGAACGCTACTTAACTGGGAAGCCACAAAAGCCAAAAAATAATCCCATGGGCATAGAACAATGGGGATGAGGGTTAAGGGAATTTCAAGCAAGTTGCATGGAAAGAAAGGACACTTTCTATAAACAGAACAGAAAACACTTATTAATTGAAATGGTAAAGAATATGGCTACCCAGCAACCTTTTCCTGAAGGACCTGAAAGTTTCTTGTGCATGTTATAACCACCATTTCCAGTTACTTTTAATTTCTCACTCCCTACATCACTTCTCTCTCTTCTGCCAGAGCTGCCATGATAAGGTTTACATGATGAATCACTCTGCTTAAGAGTGAACACATCAGCATTTTCTCCAGGTTCAACTCGGACCAATTATCAGCACAATTTATACCCCGAGGTTTCTAAAGTCAGACTCAATTCTCATCAACATTAGGAAATCTTCAAGATTCCCAAAATAAACTCTACAGATTTGCTCGAGTGCAACTATTTGCTATAGAGAGTAGCTAAATATATAGCTCCAATATTACTGTCACAAGCACCACACTAATGCTGCCATTGGATGCTTTCACATACAAAAGAAGACATTCTCCTTCCTGTAGACTCTCTGTCAAAATGCGTAAGAATATAGAGGCACCGAACCTTAAAGAATCTTTAGGACTTCTGACTTCATCCCCACATTGCCAAAAAAATTCTACCCATATTACCTGGATAGCAATACTGAGAAGTGTGGTTTAAAAATACAATTTCTTTTAAAATCGGGAGAGGAATGGAGGCCTCAAGGAAATGTTACATGGATGCCTGTTCTTTCTTATTTGAAAAAAGGTGACATTCCCCACAGATGTATTAACGCTCTAAAGATTTTGCTGGAACTCTGAATGTAATACAGAAATGTCAACAAGATTCTACAATAAGGTTTTCTTCTTTTCTGTCTTATTTAGATCTGTTCTGAGTTGAGGGTCCAAAATTAGTGGCAGTGATCCTCAACTTTTGTGAAGTTTAATTATATTCTCAGTAAAGAAAAAATAAATATAACAGATCCTCCAACACTTCCTACTTGACATCTATAGTTTCACTGTTCTCAGACAACATAATGCTTCATTTGCCTTGTGCTATGGTTTAGAAGTTTTTTCCATCCAAAACTCAGTGGAAATTTAATTGCCATCGTGGTAGGATTGGGAGGTCAAACCTTGAAGAGGTGTTTATGTCATGAGGGTTCTGCCCCCAGGAATATACTAATACATTATCTGGGGAATGGATTCACCCCCTCTTGCTCTCTTCTGCCTTCTTTGCCCCTTGCTTTGTGATGCCTTCTGCCATATTATGACACTCCAAGCAGGCCCTCCCCAGATGCCAGAACCTTGATGGTGGATTTCTCACCCTCCAGAACTGGGGGTGAGCCAATAAATGTCTGATCTTTACAAATTACCAAGTCTGTGGTATTCTGTGGTAGCAGCACACAGCAGCACACCAGCAACATATGTCTACTAATCAGCAAAGACCTAAAAACCAGGCCAGAAGCTGAAAGACCACTTGTAGAAACTGAGTTCGACTGCTTGAGAAATGGCATATGAATGACAAGAGTCTAAATATAAACACAAGTAAATGCTGATGCTTTTCCTCATTAAGCACCTTCCCAAATGACCAACAGAGATATGCTAAATCCATTCTCAGTAAATAATAAAATTGAATCAGCTAAGTTTTTAGGACCAGCTTTTAAGGCAGAGGTTCATAATTTGTTATAGAAATAAACTTCCTTCTAAATTATTCATATCACTTAACTACACAAAGCTGATAGAAAACCTAGATTAGAGTGGGTATGTGGGCTGGCTAAGGATATTAATTTTCTATTGAAGTGTGCTACAAATAAACTTATGCATTCTACAGAGTAATACTGACAAAAGTAAAGAATTCACCCCCTTTGACACAATCCGCTTTCACTATATTCTATCTCTATAACATTTCTTAATCCCTTATATTAGAAGCCTATATATAACACTTCAAGGCATCTAGAGATAACCTCAGTTCATCAGTGGCGAGATAAGTAAGTGCCATTTCAAAAGAGATTGATTATTAACAGCATCCTGTTCAGAAAGAACTGTTAGAGAAAGTATTTAGTCACTTCTAAGGCTTGGGGTAACGTGTAAGGCTTGGCTATTCCTTAACTGGGTGAAGAATTTCCAATTAATTAACTATCGATCATAAAACTTAGATTCCTTTGCCTTCTCAGACAACCCCTTGTTTAGATCCATCAAGTACCAGCTTAAGCTAGTTTGGAAACACTTTTGACTATTTATGACACTCTTTAAGACCTGCATAAGCTCAAATCTGGCTTTCTTAGAATTACACTGGTAAAACGCTTTAGCAACCTTGTAAAGTAGAGATTACGCATTCACCTGAAAATTGTCCAAATCCCTCTGCCACCTCTCTTTCGTGAGAAGGGCAGGAAAAATCTTCAGCAAAGTGGGGTGTCTGAGATTCAGTTATAGAAATGTATAAAGAATGAGTCAGGGAACTCCTACAAATGCAGTGGAAGGTGCTCTGGGCCTGATGAACGAGATAAGCCAAAATCCACAAGAGGAGGCCACAGTGCAAATGCCAGAGCAGCAAATTTCAATAGCAAATCTGAAGGGACCAGAAGGAACACTTGAGGTCACGTTGTCAATTTAAGACTGAAAAGCTAGGGTAAGCTGAGATAAAAGCAACCCAGTGTTGATATGTAGGAGTCAAAGAACCTAAAGCTCAAGGCAGATATTAAATATGAATACCTAAGTTGTCTAGTAATATGAAAATGAATTAAAGAAGTGCTGTTGCTTGGAAGTGGTGTGGAAGGGGAAGGGATTGTTCCCAATAAGTTTTAGGAGAATTCACATAAGATACTAAAGACCCTCCAATCCTTTCCCCAAGTAATCAGTGAAGTGTTTGCAGCAGCTGATTCCTACATCCTCAGAGAAAATGGATCTTCATCACTTAGGGAGCATTCATTTCAAAAGATGGGATTCTGCAAATGCACTCCTATCTAGTGGCAGCACAGGGAACTCACTTCATGAGATAATACAGCCCTGAGTCAACAGTAATCACAGGTGGAGTGATGGGATCCGAATTATAAGACCAGAATCTGGTGCTCAGCTTCAATTCTGACAGAGCAAATCCCTCCTTCTCCCTCTGACTCAGCTTCCCCAACTTTTTGACATATAATAACAACAGGAAGAGTGAAGAGAATACTAAAGGTACATCCATGGCTGGAGGAATCAAATTTTGTGATTCTGGCTTATAAAATTATATTCAGAAAGACCAGATAATGCTATTATATTAAGCAATCTACTGATGTATTATTGATTCTGGCACTTTTGATCTCATCTTTTCTTTGAGAAGTAATACCAACAAATTTTCAAGACAAAGATTGAAAAAACTGAATCTGACTTTCTTAGAGGGAAAAAATAATGCCAAGAAATATTCTTACCCTTTATTTACCCTGTTATTTAGTCAAAGATGTGTAGTGAGCACTAACTAGCAGTATTTAAATACCAACTACCCAAAGAAGTTGCATAATGAATGAATTTTTCAATGAATTTCCAATCAATTGTGGCCAAGATAAACAAACCTCAGTGAAAGTGACCTGAAGAGGTAAAGGCATATAACCAACTCCAGAGACCTAAGTAAACCTGAAAATCCAATGGAAAAATAAAGCACATTAATAGAATGAGGATTTCCAAAGACAGAATGAAAAGGAAAAGTATGCACGATGGTTCACAGATAAAAAGAATATGTGGTGAAAGGAACTAAGCTATGCACAAGGGTAACTTACTGAAATGAATCTAGATGTTTTATGTACAGAACAAGTTTTGATTCACAGATCCTATTGATATTCATTTAAGTTTTCCTCTTTAAGTAGTAATCTGACTTAAAAACAAAACAGAATCAGCAATCCAAGAGACACCAATGAATATTAAACAACATTGGTTATCTCTGAGCTGCACCCAAAACACACACATATTAAGATCGTTATAGCCTAAGATATGTCCAGCCACTCTCTACTCTTGCATAGTGGAGATGTTAGGAAGTCTAATTCTCTACTACAATAGAACAAAACTCATGTCAAAATAACACATGTAAATCAGCCATTAACCATGTTCCTTAAAAAAAAAAAAACTTAATTTTTCAGAACAAGAACCTAAATATTTTTACAGACTCCATTACTGGTTTACATAAAAATAAATTATAGTTAAGTAAACTCTAAACTTCTGTCTTGTATACTCAAAGAAAAACTGGCCAATGCCTAGTTCCTGTAATGTTATATTCACCTAATCCTACTTTAAAACACACCAAAGGGGCTATTTAAGAGTTACTTGTGATGTCAGCTAAATGAATTCCCTAAACAGAACTCTGAAAGTCAATTTCTAATTGGTTTTTTCTTTGGTCACTAATATAAAATATGCCTAAATATTAAAATGTATTCTTTAGTTATTAAATCAGCTAACACTAAATTTTCTCCTACAGTGACACATCCATGTCATATAGATGTTTATGTCCAAGAATTCATTTCAAAAATGTCAACTGCAATTAAAATTGTTCTGAAATGTCTGCATGGTATGTCCTGCTGTGAATGACAATTGGTTAATTTGCCTATGAAATTAGCATGTTCTGAACTAAGTCAAAAGAATGTATCCTTTCACATGCTGAAATCAAGCTCACTTCAGAAATCAGTTTCTCCTCTATCTTGAATCTATTACTATTTAAAATGAGCAAAGACTTTGAGAACAATAACTTGGCTTTCCAATGTTATTTGGGGCATGTACAAACTGAGCTACACATCCACTGCAGTCTTTTCTTCCAAAACTTATACTTCTATTTTCCATTATCACAAGTTTTATTTTTATTCTTTCAATTCATCACCACTTGCAAGACCTCTTCAAAAGACAGTTATGAGGTTTATTGAAGAGATTCTTCACAGCTTGCTTTCTATTTTTTCCTGGCCAAGCAATTTGGTAAGGACACTAGATTAGAAATATTACTTAATAAGAACATCTATTAATAAATAGCGCTTATTATGAACATATCTCCTTTAATCCTCAGAACATTCCCATAACCTAAGTATTATTTCTATATTCATATATGATATGTATTCAATGAGGTTATTGCATACATTACCCAGATCACATATCTAGTAGTGGGGAGATCTAGACTTAGCAGTTACGTAGCTTTGTCTGACCATAAAGTCCACACTCTTCCTGCTATAGTGTGCTTCCCCCATCATTTCTATTTCTACTGTATTTGTGAACATAGGGCACCCTTCTAAATCCCACTGTCCAAACAGGAGATTTCAAAAGCATATCTAGCCATTGGTTTGAACTCTTTGAAAATGAGGCACGTTAAAATCTTGATAATAACAATGCTTGTTTTTCTTTTTAAAATATCCAAGGACTATATATTACCAAATACTTTGCAATGAGTATTAAACTTTTCCTACACTAAACTTGGGATTGAGCCATTATTCCTTTACTTTTCAACAAGCCATCCCTTCTATTCCTTTTAATTTATTTTCTTCTGATTTTAAATGGCTTTAAGAACTATCTAAATTCATTCCAGAGCTCAAACAACTTAGCCTATAAATTTGTCAGTTCTAACTTTGGGAGTTATAGATCTGTTTAAGAGTCAGATAAAATGCATATAAACACACGCAGGCAGAATTTTGTATAAAATTGATGTTAATGCTTTGGAAAATGATTTTCTTCACACTTGTCAAGCAACTTTCAAAAAAGATACTCATTTCAGGGACTAAACTCACCTCCTAGAGTTGCATGTGCCTAAGCTTCAAATGATGGGTGAACACTAGAAAAATACGAATAAAATCATCTGACAGTACACACACACACACACACGCACACACACACAACCCTGTTACAGCCCTGTCTAGAGAACTTTATAAACACATGTGAGCCTGACATACGGTGCACGCCTGTAGCCTGTTACTTGAGTGGCTGAGGCTGGAGGACTGCTTGAGCTCAGGAGTTCAAGTCCAGCCTGAGAAATACAGCAAGATTCTATCTCTTTAAAAAAATTCATAGAATGAGATCATGTCCTTTGCAGGGACATGGATGGAGCTCAAAGCCATTATCCTCAGCAAACTAACGCAGGAACAGAAAACCAAACACCGCATGTTCTCACTTATAAGAAGGAGCTGAACAATGAGAACACGTGGAACACAGGGAAGGAAACAACACACACTGGGGACTGTGGAGGTGAGGGGAGGGAGAGCATCAAGATAAATAGCTAATACATGCAGGGCTTAATACCTACGTGATGGGTTGATAGGTGCAGCAAACTACTATGGCACACATTTACTTGTGTAACAAACTTGCGCATTTGGCACATGTATCTGGAACTTTAAATTAAATTAAATTTTTAAAAATCATAATAAATAAATAAGTAATTTTCAAAAACCACATGTGAATTCTGTTTTTAAAAAAACGGCCTGTACCACCAGGGGTACCAGGGATCCCTAATCTCCACCATGGTGAAATATGTCAAACAGATGTTTACAGACACATCTCTTAGCAACATATTCCATTCCTATTAAAACATTTGCAGATCCACATTACAAATGCTTGCAGATAGAGTTATTTGTTAAGGTCCAGAATGTACAGAGGGAGGGTTTTCTTCTAAACTTCAAGCGCAGCAAGACTTTTTCAAAAGTAAGGCTGTTGGCAAATAAATTGAAGCCCAGAGGATGACATTTTGTCAAAATAATCTGCAAACATTTATTTTGCTGCCACAGTTCAGTTGAAACTAGTTCCTACTGAGATACTGACACTGCTATAATGTTGATTCATGCTTTTGTGGCTTCAAAAATTAATAACCATAACTTTTGTTTTTTAAATGGTTTGGAATTGCCAGCAGTATGCTACCTCCAACTGGCTCTAAATAAAGCAGTTCATGATTTAAACTTGTTCTTAAAGGCAGAAATGCATCTTTCTTTGCAGCTTTGGATCGTAACTGGTTTCTTATGCAACAAAGTGAAGCTAAAGATTGTACCACTGTCACTACCCAGGAAGTGGTGAAATGGAACTTCAGTTTCCCTCAGTGATTAACTCAAAAAACAAAGACTTAATGTCTATGCTATGGTCATTAAATCTTCCATGTTACAAACCAATACTTTAGTATAATGTGTGTGTTCTTCAACACTTTAATCAGACAGAATAACTAAGGCATCCACCCAGCCTCAAAATATCTCTGTAAACCTCCATACTTTGTCTTTAAAGACTTTCACATTTCATATTTAAAATTAATAGTTCTAGGTTTACCTTATTATAAAAATACTCTTTCCAAATACCCAAATAAAAGGGATGTTTCAGGTAAATATATTTATACTGTACTCAACCCCAGAAGTACTTAGAGCCCAGTCTGAAAATTAAATCTTCTCTGCCTCTATTGAAAAAGGTCCACATCAGTGCCTGTACCATGGCTTGGCAATGGCTTGACCTGAATCCAGGTAAGTATGACCAACTCTTTTGCATCCTTTCAGTTTCTTATCATAATAAAACTATGATTAAAAACTGTAATCACTATTCAATGCCTTTGTCTATTTTTTGTTTTCCTAGAGAATCCAACTCAAGCCAAAGTCATTATATAGTTCAAAACAACTGTCTTCTAAACCTAGGTGGGCTGTAAACTATTAGGAGAGTAACTCTGGACAGGTCAGCTCTGCCTAAATCCACAGGGTCTGCATCAGTTTTAGGTTTGATACCAATAGGCACAGAATAGAGGGAGAAACAAAGAATTCTGTGGGAAAGGAAGAAACCTAAAAGAAGTCAGCCAAATTTCCAGTCTCTCAAGATTCAGATAGTTACTGTTTGGCTTGATAACTTTATAAACTCCAAGAAAATCAAACATACTATTATTTAATATGTCTAGCTTATCCAATCTCCCTTCAACAGCATGAATAAATAAGAGTTCCTTATGAGTACGCACTGCAGTCTGTAATTCTATCAGGTTATTGATAAATTCACAAACTGTTTATTTTATTTTATTTTACTTTAAGTTCTGGGATACATGTGCTGAACATCAGGTTTGTTACATGTGCCATGGTGGTTTGCTGCACCTATCAACCCGTCATTTGGTTTTAAGCCCCACATGTATTAGGAATTTGTCCTAATGCTCTCCCTCCCCTTGCACCCCACTCCCCGAAAGGCCCCAGTGTGTGTTGTTCCACTCCCTGCATCCATGTGTTATCATTATTCAACTCCCACTTATGAGTGAAAATATGCAGTGTTGGGTCTTCTGTTCCTCTGTTAGTTTGCTGAGGATGATGGTTTCCAGCTTCATCCATGTCTCTGCAAAGGACATGAACTCATTCTTTTTTATGGCTGCACAGTATTCCATGCTGTATATGTGCCACATTTTCTATATCCAGTCAATCACTGATGGTCATTTGGGTTGGTTCCAAGTTGTTGCTATTGTAAACAGTACTGCA
Source organism: Pan paniscus (assembly GCF_029289425.2). Taxonomy (NCBI): domain Eukaryota; kingdom Metazoa; phylum Chordata; class Mammalia; order Primates; family Hominidae; genus Pan; species Pan paniscus. The sequence goes on from NC_073252.2 coordinate 58,776,192, forward strand.
ATAAACATACGTGTGCATGTGTCTTTATAGTACAATGTTTTATAATCCTTTGGGTATATACCCAGTAATGGGATTGCTGGGTCAAATGTTATTTCTGGTTCTAGATCCTTGAGGAATCGCCACACCATCTTCCACAGTGGAACTAATTTACACTCCACTAACAGTGTAAAAGCATTCCTAATTCTCCACATCCTCATTAGCATCTGTTGTTTCCAGACTTTTCAGTGATCACCATTCTAACTGGCATGAGATGGTATCTCATTGTGATTTTGATTTGCATTTCTCTAATGATCAGTGATGATGAGCTTCTTTCATATGTTTCTTGGCCACATAAATGCCTTCTTTTGAGAAGTGTCTGTTCATATCCTTTGCCCACTTTTTGACGGGGTTGTTGGATTTTTTTCTTGTAAATTTGTTTAAGTTTCTTGTAGATTCTGGAAATTAGACCTTTGTCAGATGGATAGATTGCAAAAATTTTCTCCCATTCTGTAGGATGCCTGTTCACTCTGGTGATAATTTATTTTGCTGTGCAGAAGCTCTTTAGTTTAATTAGATCCCATTTATCAATTTTGGCTTTTGTTGCAATTGCTTTTAGTGTTTTACTCATGAAATCTTTGCCCATGCCTATGTCCTGAATGGTATTCCCTAGGTTTTCTTCTGGGGTTTTTACAGTTTTAGGTTTTACATTTAAGTCTTTAATCCATCTGAGTTAATTTTTGTATAAGGTGTAAGGAAGGGGTGCAGTTTCTGTTTTCTTCATATGGCTAGCCAGTTTTCCCAGCACCGTTTATTAAATAGGGAATCCTTTCCCCATTGCTTGTTTTTGTACAGTCTCAAAGATCAGATGGCTGTAGATACGTGGTGTTATTTCTGAGGCCTCTGTTCTGTTCCATTGGTCTATATATCTGTTTTGGTATCAGTAACATGCTGTTTTGGTTACTGTAGCCTTGTAGTTTGAAGTCAGGTAGCATGATGCCTCCAGCTTTGTTCTTTTTGCTTGGGATTGTCTTGGCTATGTGGGCTTTTTTGGTTCCATATGGAATTTAAAGTAGTTTTTTTCTAATTCTGTGAAGAAAGTCAGTGGTGGCTTGATGTGGATAGCACTGAATCTATAAATTACTCTGGGCCATATGGCCATTTTCACGATATTGATTCTTGTATCCATGAGCATGGAATGTTGTTCCATTTGTTTCTGTCCTCTCTTATTTCCTTGAGCAGTGGTTTTTAGTTCTCCTCGAAGAGGTCCTTCATGTCCCTTGTAAGTTGTATTCCTCGGTATTTTATTCTCTTTGTAGCAATTGTGAATGAAAGTTCACTCATGATTTTACTCTCTGTTTGTCTATTTTTGGTGTATGGGAATGCTTGTGATTTTTGCACATTGATTTTGTATCCTGAGACTTTGCTGAAGTTCCTTATCAGCTTAAGGAGTTTTTGGGCTGAGACCATGGGGTTTTCTAGATACACAGTCATGTCATCTGCAAACAGGGACAATTTGACTTCCTCTCTTCCTATTTGAATACCCTTTATTTCCTTCTCTTGCCTGATTGCCCTGGCCAGAAATTCCAATACTATGTTGAATAGGAGTGGTGAGAGAGGGCATCCTTGTCTTGTGCCAGTTTTCAAAGGGAATGCTTCCAGCTTTTGCCCATTCAGTACGATACTGGCTATGGGTTTATCATAAATAGCTCTCATTATTTTGAAATATGTCCCATCGATACCTACTTTATTGAGAGTTTTTAGTGTGAAGGGGTGTTGAATTTTTTCAAAGGCCTTTTCTGCATCTATTGAGATAATCATGTGGTTTTTGTCATTGGTTCTGTTTATGTGATGGATTACATTCATTGATTTGCATATGTTGAACCAGCCTTGCATCCCAGGGATGAAGCCAACTTGATCATGGTGGATGAGCTTTTTGATGTGCTGCTTGATTTGGTTTGCCAGTATTTTACTGAGCATTTTCACCTCAATGTTCATCAGGGATATTGGCCTGAAATTTTCTTTTCTTGTTGTGTCTCTGCCAGGTTTTCGAATCAGGATGATGCTGGCCTTATAAAATGAGTTAGGGAGGAGTCCCTCTTCTTCTATTGTTTGTAATAATTTCAGAAGGAATGGTACCAGCTCCTCTTTGTACCTCTGGTAGAATTCAGCTGTGAATCCATCAGGTCCTGGGCTTTTTTTGGTTTGCAGGCTATTAATTACTGCCTCCAATTTCAGAACTTGTTATTGGTCTATTCAGGGACTCAACTTCTTCCTGATTTAATCTTAGGAGGGTGTACATGTCCAGGAATTTATCCATTTCTTCTAGATTTTCTAGTTTATTTGCTAGAGGTGTTTATAGTATTCTCTGATGGTAGTTGGTATTTCTGTGGGATCAGTGGTGATATCCCCTTTATCAATTTTTATTGTGTCTATTTGATTCTTCTCTCTTTTCTTCTTTATTGGTCTGGCTAGCAGTCAATGTATTTTGTTAATCTTTTCAAAAAACCAGCTCCTGCAATCATTGATTTTTTGAAGGGTTTTTCGTGTCTCTATCTCCTTCAGTTCTGCTCTGATCTTAAGTTATTCCTTTTCTTCTGCTAGCTTTTAAATTTGTTTGCTCTCGCTTCTCTAGTTCTTTTAATTGTGATGTTAGGGTATCGATTTTAGATCTTTCCCGCTTTCTCCTTTGGGCATTGAGTGCTATAAATTTCCCTCTAAACACTGCTTTAGCTGTGTCCCAGAGATTCCGGTATGTTTTGTCTTTGTTCTCACAGGTTTCAAAGAACTTTACTTCTGCCTTAATTTCGTTATTTACCCAAGTAGTCATTCAGGAGCAGGTTGTTCAGTTTCCACATACATGGTTTTGAGTGAGTTTCTTCATCCTGAGTTCTAATTTGATTGCACTGTGGTCTGAGAGACTGTTATGATTTCCATTCTTTTGCATTTGCTAAGGAGTGTTTTACTTCCAATTATGTGATCGATTTTAGAGTAAGTGCTACGTGGTGCTCAGAAGAATGTATATTCTGTTAATTTGGGGTGGAGAGTTTTGTAGATGTCTATTAGGTCTGCTTGGTCCATAGCTGAGTTCAAGTTGTGAATATCCTTGTTAATTTTCTGTCTCGTTGATCTGTCTAATATTGACAGTGGGGTGTTAAAGTCTCCCACTATTACCGTGTGGGAGTCTAAGTCTCTTTGTAAGTCTCTAAGAACTTGTTTTATAAATCTGGGTGCTCCTGTATTGGGTGCATATATATTTAGGATAGTTAGCTCTTCTTGTTGCATTGATCCCTTTACCATTATGTAATGCCCTTCTTTGTCTTTTTTGATCTTTTTTGGCTTAAAGCCTGTTTTATCAGAGACTACGATGCAACCCCTAAGTTTTTTTGTTTGTTTTTTGCTTTCCATTTGCTTGGTAAATATTCCTCCATCCCTTTATTTTGAGCGTATGTGTGTCTTTGCACATGAGATGGGTCTCCTGAATATAGCACACCAATGGGTCTTGACTCTTTATCCAATTTGGCAGTCTGTGCCTTTTGGGGCACTTAGCCCATTTACATTTAAGGTTAATATTGTTATGTGTGAGTTTGATCTTGTCATCATGATGCTAGCTGGTTATTTTGCACATTAGTTAATGCAGTTTCTTCATAGTGTCCCTGGTCTCTATATTTTGGTGTGTTTTTGCAGTGGCTAGTACCGATTTTTCTTTTCCATATTTAGTGCTTTCTTCAGGAGCTCCTGTAAGGCAGGCCTGGTGGTGACAAAATCCCTCAGCATTTATGCAAAGGATTTTATTTCTCCTTTGCTTATGAAACTTAGTGTGGCTGGATATGAAATTCTGGGTTGAAAATTCTTTTCTTTAAAACTATTTAATATTGGGGCCCACTCTCTTCTGGCTTGTAGGGTTTCTGCAGAGAGATCTGCTGTTAGTCTGATAGGTTTCCTTTTGTAGGTAACCTGACCTTTCTCTCTGGCTGCCCTTTAACATTCTTTTTTCCTTCATTTCAAGCTTAGAGAATCTGACGATTATGTGTCTTGGGGTTGCTCTTCTTGAGGAGTATCTTAGTAGTGTTCTTTGTATTTCCTGAATTTGAATGTTGGTCTGTCTTGCTAGGTTGGGGAGGTTCTCCTGGATAATATCCTTAAGTATGTTTTCCAATTTGGTTCCATTCTCCCCATCACTTTCAGGGACCCCAATCAATCGTAGGTTTGGTCTTTTCACAGAGTCCCATATTTCTTGGAGGTTTTGTTCATTCCTTTTCATTCTTTTTTCTCTAATCTTGTCTTCATGCTTTATTTCATTAAGTTCATCTTCAATCTCTGATATCCTTTCTTCTGCTTGATTGATTTGGCTATTGATACTTGTATATGCTTCACGAAGTTCTCGTGCTGTGTTTCTCAGCTCCATCAGGTCATTTATGTTCTTCTTTAAACTGGTTATTCTGGTTAGCAGTTCCTGTAACCTTTTGTCAAGGTTCTTAGAGTCCTTGCATTGGGTTAGAACATGCTCCTTTAGCTCAGAGGGGTTTATTATTACCCACTTTCTGAAGCCTACTTCTGTCAATTCATCAAACTCATTCGCTGTCCCATTTTGTGCCCTTGCTGGAAAGGAGTTGCGATCATTTGAAGGAGAAGAGGCATTCTGGTTTTGGGAATTTTCAGCATTTTTGCACTGGTTTTTCCTCATCTTCATGGATTTATCTGCCTTTGATCCTTGAGACTGATGACATTTGGATGGGGTTTCTGTGTGGGGAGGTCCTTTTTGTTGATGTTGATGTTATTGCTTCTTGTTTTGTTAGTTTTCATTCCAACAGCCAGGCCCCTCTCCTCTAGGTCTGCTGGAGTTTGCTGGAGGTCCATTCCAGACCCTATTTGCCTGGTATCACCAGCGGAGTCTGCAGAACAGCAAAGATTCCTGCCTGCTCCTTCCTCCTGTATGAGGTGTCTGTCAACCCCTGTTGGGAGGTCTCTCTCAGTCAGGAGGCATGCGGGTCAGGGACCCACGTGAGGAGGCAGTCTGTCTCTTAGCAGAGCTCAAGTACCACGCTGGGAGAACCCTCCTTGTCAGGATCCACTGCTCTCTTCAGAGCCGGCAGGCAGGAATGTTTAAGTCCACTGAAGCTGTACCCACAGCCACCCCTTCTCCCAGGTGCTCTGCCCTAGGGAGACGGGAGTTTTATTTATAAGCCCCTGACTGGGGCTCTTGCCTTTCTTTCAGAGATGCCCTGCCCAGTGAAGAGGAATCTAGAAAGGCAGTCTAGCCACAGCCACTTTGCTGTGCTGTGTTGAGTTACGTCCAGTCCTTAGCATGGTCAGGGGAAAGCCACCTACTCAAGCCTCAGTAATGGTGGATGCCCCTGCCTCCACCAAGCTTGAGCGTCCCAGGTCGACTTCAGACTGCTGTGCTGGCAGCAAGAATTTCAAGCCAGTGGTTCTTAGCTTGCTGGGCTCTGTGGGAGTAGGATCCACTGCACGAGATCACTTGGCTCCCTGGCTTCAGCCCCCTTTCTAGGGGAGAAAACGGTTTTGTCTCACTGGGGTTCCTAGGCACCACTGCGGTTCCAGGAAGTACTGGGGTATGAAAAAAACACACCTGCAGCTAGCCTGGCATCTATCCAAACAGCAGCCCAGTTTTGTGCTTGAAACCCAGAGCCCTGGTGGTGTAGGCACACAAGGGAATCTCCTGGTCTGCGGATTGCAAAAACCATGGGAGAAGCGTAGTATCTGGGCCAGATAGCACAGTCCCTCACGGCTTTCCTTGGCTAGGGGAGGGAGTCCCCCGGCCCCTTGCACTTCCTGGGTGAGGCGACAACCCCCTCTGCTTCTGCTCACCCTCCATGGGCTGCACCCCCTGTCTAACCAGTCCCAGTGAGATGAACTGGCTACCTCAGTTGGAAATGCAGCAATCACCCACCTTCTGCATTGGTCTCGCTGGGAGCTACAGACTGGAGCTCTTCCTATTTGGCCATTTTGCCAGATCTCCATAAACTCTTAATGACTATTATGTGCCAGTAACTGTGCACACTATAGTGCTCTGGATGGGCTTATATCCCAAAAGGGAAAAATCCACATGTAATGAGATCATTACAGTAATTGTGTTTTGATTTATTCATTTGTCAATAAACATTTATTAAACAACTACTATGTATATTGAGCCCCTACTAGGCACTGTGTTAGGGTCTATAACAGAACAATGTGGTATATGATTGTTTTTCTCAAAGCACTTCGGAAGCCTACAAGTATAGACTTCAGTTGGCTTGAGCATATAACATGAAAATGTGGCAAGAGAAGAGAAAGAAGACTATAAAAGTATATAGTAGATAAATCCTGAATGGCCCTATATACTTTCATAAGGCATTTAGACTTTATCCTATCATATGAATAGAAAAGTATTGAGGGCTGCAAGCAGGGAGTGGCAGAATCAGGTGTGTGTTTTAGAAGGCTATCTAGGGCAGTGCCATAGTTGGGGCAGTGTAAGAGGGAGGGTATTCAGCAGTTCTTTCCACACCTATCAAGTTATGATTAGTAGTTGTGGGCACCTATACAAGCTGACTGCTCTTTGCATCTTGACACCTTTGGTTTTTATTGATTCCACACACCTTGAGAATACTTCCGTTTGTTTGCTATAATCCACGGTAGGCAACCTTGTTTCAAAGGTGTACTCAACATTTATTTTGCAGCTCTGCTCATGAATGCACTGCTTCCATTTATCAGACAACATCTGAAAAGATTACCTTATTTTCACCCATACTCTCTATCTAAACTAATTTGTAGCAAATCTAACTATAGCATTTCCTGCCATAACCCAATCAATGATGGTGGTGCTGCTGCTGTTGACGATTTAACAAGGCAATCAAAAATCACAGACTTCCATTTCCTCAGCTACTCTCATTCTATATTCACCACAATTAACCCTTGGTAACCAGTTATACTGAAGTATCTTTAAAAGCTTTTTGAATTGTTGAATGCAAAATCAAAACCAAGCTTTTAACCAGACAACACCTGTGTTTTCCAACCAGGTCTCATCAGCGATTCACCTTAAATAATTAAAAACACAGATTACCAGGTCTGAGTCTCAGTGAGGCAGGGGGTGAAGGGGGAAATCAGAAATGTGTATAAAATGCATGTGCATAAAATGCCCTGGGTGAGGTTATGAATTAGGCTAATTTGGTAAACCCTAGATGGAAGCTACTGTAGTAAGTTCCTTATAATTAAGGCAGCATTAAGCACATATTTTTTCTTTTAAATACTTTAATGAAACTTAGGCAATCACTTTAAGTAATTGCCACCCATTTAATGTTTACTGAAACAGTTTACAACTAATTCACATGCCATTTTCTAAATGCTTCAGGCTTACTTGGCTTTCCTACCGCGCATTAAACAGTTTGTTAACTATTAATAAAGAGTGAAGAAAAATCAGAATCTGGAGGTCATTTTAACAGTTAAAAGGGTCACTGAGAAGCATGACTTATAATTAGCAAAATACATGTGAGCTCCTTATGACATTAACTAGAACCTTATGATCCATTCTTTAAAGCAAGAGCAGGCGAAGAAAAAGCAACATCTTTCCTAAAATAAGTCACCTTTTCTTTTTGATCACTGTCAATCAGAAAAGTTCTATTTTTGCAGGTAACTGAGTTATTTGTGAAGTGGCACTCTAATAAATGAACTCAGCACAAAATGTATCAAAATGAAAAATAAAAATTGCTAACATTCATTATGCAATTACTATCCTTAGTGCTTAGTCTCCATTCAAATTCAAAGTTCTTTGCATTTAATTTTTTCCATTTAATAATGCTAGGTATTATTATGATTTTTTTTTGAGACGGAGTCTCACTCTGTTGCCAAACTAGAGTGCAGTGGCGCAATCTCAGCTCACTGCAACCCCCGCCTCCTGGGTTCAAGCGATTATCCTGCCTCAGCCTCCTGAGTAGCTGGGACTACAGGTGCAAGCACCACCACGTCTGGCTAATTTTTGTATTTTTAGTACAGACAGGGTTTCACCATGTTGGCCAGGATGGTCTCAATCTCTTGACCTCATGATCCACCCGCCTCAGCCTCCCAAAGTGCTGGGATTACAGGTGTGAGCCACCGCGCCCAGCCTATTATCCCATTTTATAGACAAGAAAACAGAGGCACAGAAAGCTAACTAACTGCTCAAGGTCAGACAGCTAACAAATAGCAAAGACAGAAACTGAAACCAGGAAGTCTGACTTCAGAACCTATGCTCTTAACCACCCTGGTGTACTGTCACTAAGAGAATTAGGGACTTGAACTGAGTCCCTGTGGAGCTCCCTAAAGAGGTAGAGGAGCTATAACAAGAAACATAGGAAGGAATGGTTGTTGAAAACAAGTCCAGCTTGCAAATCAGTATCCAATTCACTACTGAGTGCCTACTGTGTGTTGGACACTGCACTCAATGCTTTAGGAAATATTACTATAAAGATAAATAAGGCAGAGTGCCTTCTCATCTTCATTGCTTCTTCAATTGTCAGCTCTTCCATAAAACCTCCCCTGGCTCTGAACACTGTAATACCACTTTTCACACTGCATTATAAAATCTTCATATGTCTGTCTCTCCTCCCATTAGGCTATAAGTTCCTTGGCCCATGCGGGAACAGACGCCACGTGTTAGCTCCTTTTCCAGTTCCTAGATTCCTCGTACAGTGTGCCTGGACACACTGCTGTCTCTCTGTAGATGTTTTATGAATGCATGAACAGATGAAACACAGAGGACACGGAAGTGAAATAATATGCTCTGAGATTCACAGCGTGCTAGTGGTAAAGATGGGGAAAGGTTTTGCATATCCCAGCTCTACTCCAAAGTTCTGTCTAATATAACACATGCATCACACTAGTATCTTTTGCTAAAACTGCATGATTTCACATTTTAGCATACATTATGAAAAAAATGCTCACATTTCATCTTTATGCTTCATCTTTCATTTAACATGCTAAACCCTTATAAGCAGGTGCCATTGCATACTTCACTCACTGTGTCAGGCCATGCTAAAGGGACAGTTGCAATTGAATCTTTAGAATGGAACAGACCTCTTAAGTAGCTCAATCTAAAAATGAAGGTTTAGATAGATTAAGTCAATCGCCAAAGGTTACACTGCTAGTAAGAGACAGAACTGGAACTTAAATCTAACTGAAAATCCCACACTAGTAATAATTGTGCTATTTTTGTGCATTCAAAGATCCAAATCCCAACTTCACCACCTACTAGTTATGTGACCTTGGAAAAATTATTTAATTCCTCTGAGCCTCATTCTTTGAGGCAAGTAATTGAGAACCTACAGAAATGATAAGGGTTAAATGAGCTCATGAATGTAAGGTGTCAGTCACATAGTAGGTATTCAACAAATATGTATTGATATTCCCATCAAATAAGATTCTGCCCAGTAACTGAGCATATTTGTTAACAATTGATTTAGATAATATAACTTCTATTAATTGCGGTGCTATTAAAACAACTATGCTGGAATTTATTTCCCAACTAAAGAGTTCCAAGTTGTCCACAAAATTAAAATTTTGTAAAAGTAAGGTTTTTCAGTAAATACAGACAGCTATAGATTAAGACTCCTCTAAGACAACTTTTACTATCTCTTTTTAATCAGTAGAGATTCTAAAATACAAAGGTCAAAACCTTGCCCAAGGCTGAATCAGTCATTGAGAATCTGGACCCAGAATTTGGTCACATGTTCTCACTTAATCATAGCTGGCTTACTTCCACACTAAGGTATAGTTCCTTTTATAACAGCAATTATGTGACAATTAATTTTATGTGTCAACTTGACTGGGCTAAGGAATGCCCAGACAGCTGGTAAAACATTATTTCTAGGTTTGCCTCTTCTGAACGAGATCAGCATTTGAATCAGTAGACTGAGTAAAGAAGGTTGCCCAACCAATGTGCTTGGACATCATCCAATTTGGTGAGGGACAAAATCAAACAAAAAGATGGCAGAAAGGTGAATTCACCTTTGTGTTTAAGCTGGGGCATTCATCTTCTCCTGCTCTCAGACATCAGCACTCCTGGTTCTTGGGCTTTCAGACTCACACCAGGACATTGGCCCCCCAATTCTCAGGCTTTTGGATTCAGAATGAATTACACCACTGGCTTTCCCTGGTCTCAAGCTTGCGGACAGCAGACTGTGGGACTTTTCAGCCTCCATAATTACAACAGCCAATTCCTATAATAAATATATATACGCACATGTATATCTCCATATACCCACTTGGTTCTGTTTCTCTGGAGAACCCTAATACAACTTCCCATATGAAACAGAGTTTCTACCCAGTAAAGGAAGAATTCAGAAGATGTAATTTCACATTCAGCCTCTGCCACATACTAGCTCTATGAATCAGGCCAAAGTTTCTTCATCGATGGAATGGGAATGAAATAGCTTTTTCAAGTAATTGTTATGGGGATTAAATAAGACAATGCATAGGAATAGGCCTAGGACAGAATCAAGAATATAATAGGCATTCAACAGATGTTGATGAAACTGAATCTGGGGTTTTCAAGATGCAGACAAGTGTCAGTGTTTTTATTGCAAGTACTTAAATACAGAGAAGAAAGGAAGGACAGAGGGAGGGAGGAAGGGAGGGGAAAAAGGAAAAAAGGGAGGGAGGGGAAGAAGAAAGGGAAGTAAAAGAAGAAGACGAAGGGAAGAAAAAGAGATGTGAAAAACACCTATCTGGGATGCTATAGCTGCAATTCTGTTTAGAAGGAGCAGGAAGACTTCAAAGTCACACAAAAGCCTATGATTTTGATCCTGAATTACAATGTTAAATTACGGCCTCCCATCTTATTCTTTCTGCTCATCCTAACAGAAACTGTGATTCCCAAGGAGCTAATCAAAAACTGAAACACAGTAGTCATGAAGAGATTCATCTGTGTAGACAGGAAGAGTTGTTTTTCAAGAGGAGGTCCATTAGCAAGACAACAGAAGATAAAAAGTGCCTTTAAGCATGAACAACAAAGAATCTGCAAACATTCTTGACAGAGAGACAGGGATATGTGTGAAATGCTAATAGGCATACTGATTTGCTGTGAAATAAACCTTACAACTGTGCAAATGCCATTTGGGCTACATTTTATTATAGATGACCAATCTGCTTTTCTTTACTCACAATGAAGCATTACATGAGTCATCAATAAACTCCTCTACCTCCCTTCTTACCATTTCTCTCCCTCCCTTGCCCAGCTAAATCCTCAGATTTGTATCTGTAATGTGCCTCACCTTACAAGCTATATAACTTAAGATCACTACCACATTCGCAGAAGAGACTAAAGCAGAGGAAAATGAGGTCTGATGGAAATTACTTTATGGAGAGAAAAAGACTGGCACAGCCTGATTTTTATACTTTCCTTAATGGCAGATGGTAAGCCCCATTTATAACAGAATATTGTAAACATCAGAAAAAAGTGATTACTACAAAAAGTGAAAAAGTCTAAGGAGACATAACGGAGCTTGAAAAACAATCTGTCTAAAATCCATTTACCAAAATCTATACTTGGGTAGACTATAGACTTTGATGTTTTCCATCCCCAAAATACCCTATTTAGGCCTAACATGACATTATCCTCTTTTCCTATATGATTGCCAAGTTCCAATTTTAGTGTTACCTAAGAGTTACACATTGAAGGCTGGGGCATCATTGCCCTTGAAGGTCACCATTGAAATGATGTGTGTCTAGATGTGTGTCCCATCTAGAAACAGGCTGTCAAAAACGACACATTCAAGACCTAGTGCCTCTCTTCCAGAATCACAGCACACCAGGAGTGAACACTGCAGGTAGCGCACATCAAAGAGAATGAGCTACAGGCAACCCCATTAGGTTCAAGATTCACAGCTCATTTCCATACCTTCCCTTTGCAACACAGTTTGCTGCTTTATACTTTTAAAGGTAATTTTCATTGATAAGGGATACCTGTTACCTTCATACTCTGTGGAAGTAAGCAAAGAATCATTATGAGCATAGAGAAAAATCAGAGTCACAGAATTTTAGGTCTGGAAGGGACCTTTTAAGTTATATAGAAATATCATTTTATAAGTAAGAAGACAGAGGTTCAGAAACATTAAGGGACTTGTCCAGGCTCAGCAAGTTACTAGCAGAATCAAGATTTTTAAAAAATCATTATTCTTAGTGCATTGCTCTTTCTACCACTTAAACATACTTTATTAATAGCCTGATTGTTTCTGAAATTTTAAAATACTTCCTTTGCTAAGACTGAAAAAAAATCATCTCTATTTCCAAAGCTCAGAAGACTAAATATACAGCCTCAGACTCATATATGTAACCCCTCCCCATTTCTACAATTATCAATGCCCTTCCTTTCTTGCAACTGAAATAAAATAACATCCTTCTAAGCTATGCCATCTTTTGCAGTGCACCAAACATCAAATATAGAGAACAAAACTAAGACTGCCTTACTTTTGACTTATAGAAAGTGCTCTTCAGAAGTTTGGTGGGGAAGATGACAGATGACAAGGATTCTCTGCCTAAGCTTAAGGACCTGGCATTTCTCGAGAACCAGCTGGATTGCCTGCAGCGGCACATGGAAGACGAAGTCAACAGCAGAGATGGCTGGGATGGCTCGCTATTGTCCTCCCCATTCCTCAAGGGATTCCTGGCTGGCTGTGGTGGCCAAACTGAAGACATCAGCTGTATTGGGCTTTGCAAGGGGCACCTGCGCTGGCAATCTGTGCAGCTCAGGCTATGCTGTGCCCAACATGGAGATGACATTGAAAGACTGACTATTTGCAGTCACTATGCAAGGGCCCGAATAGCTCTAGATGCTATGAGGGAGGCAGAATAAGGAGCTGGGGCCTGCAGGTAGAGACACTACTATCTGGATTCCCTGGATGTCATCCATTTTTTCTCCAACTTTCGTGCCGCCTTTATCCTTGCCTCCCTTCCTGCAGAGTGTGCACAGCACCTTGTCAGCCTGCACCCTAGATTCCTTCTTCCCTCTCCTAACTCCGTCAGACTGGCCCCAAGACTGTGGCTTCAAGGGCCACCAGTCCCTTACTCTTCAAGCCCTGACTATGGAGTTGGCAGATGACTCTGATCCTCAGTATCCTCTCTGGCAATGTTCCACGGCTCCTCCCTACTGGGAGGTGGCTCCATAACTTGATTTCCCATAAATATGTTGCAATCCCACTCCCCTTGCTAACTACACCAGCCACCCAAGGTCTGGTGTGGGTATGAGTGTAATGGACCTTGATGCTGCTCCTATCTACTGCCACGTATGGTGCCCATCCCCCATGCTGGCACTGTGCCATGTGGACAGCCAGGTGTCCTTCCAGCCCTCCTCAGCTGTGGAGCTGAGTTGACCAAGCTACTGTTAAGCACCTTCTCCCTTCTAGTGGGCTGGCAAGCATGGCTGTAGGGGGCCCCCACTCTGGCACTAAGCTGCTCCCTTCACATGATCAGCCCTGATCTATGGCACTAACAACAACCTGGTGATCTATCTTCAGTGTGACATGGACCCCAGCACCTACCATGTGCTGAGCAATCTCAAGATTGGAAGCGGGCCCTGTTCCACTGTCTCTGCCTCCAGCACTGCTTCTCTGCACCTCAGGGGTTAGCACTGCTAACTGCGGATGGCTGTGGGGCCTGCTATCCACCAGATGGCCTGTAAGAACACCCTTCCCAGGCCCCCTCCAGAAGCTGCTGCCAGCCCCATGCCCCTACATATCACTCCGCTGGGCCTGCTGCTCCTCATCCTGGACTGCCTCATCTCAAGCCTGTCGTCACTGCATACAGAGCTGCTCATGAAGAGACGGCAGCTGCCCCTGGCACTTCAGAATGTCTTCCTCTACACCTTTGGTGTGCTCCTGAATCTAGATCTGCATGCCGCTAGTGGCCCCGGCCCAGGCCTCCTGGAAGGCTTGTCAGCATGGGCAGAACTTGTGGTGCTGAGGCAGGGCTAAATGGACTGCTCCTGTCATGTCCGCTGTCATGAAGCACAGCAGCAGCATCCCATGCCTCTTCATTGTGTCCTGCTCACTGGTGGTCAATGCCGTGCTCTCAGCAGTCCTGCTGTGGCTGCAGCTCACAGCCACCTTCTTCCTGGCCGTGCTGCTCATGATTAGCCTGGCCGTGTGCCCGTGCTATGGCAGACACTAGTCCCTGACCTCCTTCACCCTGACTCCAGACCCTGTATATTGGGTGCCACCATCAGAGCCCCCTCCCAGGCTTCCCTTCCACTTCCCTCAGCAGTCCAGTAACAACTGCCTTGTGAGAAAAGCTGGAGAAGTGAGAGGAGTCAGGTTATTCTCTGCAGATGTGCAGATGAAGGGGTAGCCCTAGGAGACATGAAAAATGGGTTTGATTAAGGAAATTCTTAACATCCTCCTGCCCTCTCATCAAGTTCTTCCAGACTAAAGAATTAAGAAAACATCAATACCTGGGCCTGAGAAATGATCCTATCCCTGCCTCATCCTGCATGAAAGCAGTTGATCAAAACGGGGTGTGCGCAACAAGTGGCTTTCCTTCCCTACTTTGGTCACCCCAGCAGAGCCACTGCCCCAATGCCCTCTGGCTGGCTGCTCCAGCCCAGCCCTGGTGTATGACTCTCCCATAAGGGACATTCAACCTCCCACTGTCATGCAGGAAGGACCAACTGCCACAGATTATACAAACATTACCCCAGCCACTCTGACAATCTCCCTCAGTTCCAGCAATGCCTAGAGACATGCCCCCTGCCCTCTCCACAACGCTGGCTCCCCACATCAAGCCTTTGTTCTGGAAACCCCAGAGAGGGTTGGGGCTTGACTCATCTCAGAGAATGTTGGCCCTGGGCCCTGGCTTAAGCCTACACTCCTGACCTCTCTGATCATCCTGAGAGCCATCTTGAAGCCCACAGCCTACTCGGAGGCTTATAGGAGGTACCATGCTTCTTATTCTGGGTCCTGTCCAGGCCAAGCAGTCTCCCAGCTCCCAACAGCCTGGGGAAGCTCTACACAGAGCATCCTGAGACCAAGTACAGGTCTCTCAATGTCTGACCAGGTACCTGTAGCTCAATCAATGTCTTTTCAATTACATAAGCAGTAAGGTCTTAATAAAGTGTTCTAGGGTGTACAGTGGTTCCTACAACCACACACACACAAAAGTGCTACTCATTTCCTTAGCACCTGTCTCCAAATGCCCTATTTCCTATGGCCTAAACAATAGAAAGACTGGTCAGTAGTCAATTGGCTGAAGTCATATATCCTTCACACCACTTTTCTGCCTCATGGATAGCAAAAATGAGAGTCTCTTAACTCAGCTAATTCCACAGTTCATTCAAACTCAAGATAAAACTTTTCTCTGAAAATACAAATGAGGCTCACATTATGAACACCTAGATGTGTTAGATGTCCTCCTTCAGAAAAGCTGTTATGAAAATAAACATAATAGCTAGAGTAATAAATAAAATTTGCTAAGATTTCCCTAAAGTTGAACCCTAGAGAACATTTTCAGCAGAAGAGTTAAAGGAGTTTCCAATGGAAAGAATGAGCACATAAACTGAAGATAGAGCCAATCAATGAAATGAAACTGGCCACTTATCTACGAGGCCAGAAGAATGAAAACCAAATCCCAACTCATCATCAGAAACCCTTCTCCAAACTAGGAAGCACAGATCCTACCCATATCTGAACCTGAACTACTTCTCATTGACACTTTCTAACCTAGAGATGGCCCCAGCATCCAACTGATAAAACATTTTCCAGGATGTGAAACTTGCCATAGGAAAACTGAATCTCTTTTCCTATGTTGTTGACTGTGTAAGCAAAGGACTCTCACTGTTACCAGAAGAGCTACATAATTTCTCTGAAAAGTGTGGAATACACATTTGACCATATTTATAAATTTGGTGACTCATAAAACTATTCTTTTAAAAACTGATAAATTTTACTTTTAAGCATCAATAAATACTATAAAACACCATCAACCTTAATGGTTGAACTCAACCCTTAAAACACAGTCTTTCACAAGGCTGTGTAGAAACTAAGCCTTTATTTATCTCTGTTCTGTGCCTCCTCCTTTCTCCACCTAAGGCTGCTTGCAGATCCCAGGATGAAATTAGCACACCCGTGATTGTCACTGCTTAGCAGTAGCCCTTATATAAATATACCTTTTGATGACCCAAGCTGGGTATATTAGTTCATATGTCTTCTCTGGAATTAAGACAGCTCATGGGGCATTTATTACTAACTTTTTATTGTACCAGCAAGACTAAATATAAAATATTAACAATAATCAACATTTGTGTGGCAGTTTATGGTTCACAAAATGCTTTTAAATATATTTTCTCATTTGAAGCTCACAAGCCTCAACCAAGATGGGGAATGAAAATGGAAACAGAGCCTCAGAAAGGTCACAGTACTACTAAGTGGCAGAAGCAGAACTTGAACCAAGGTCTTCCAAATTCAAATCCTATGCTTTTTATACTTTGCCAAAGGAAATGAATGTATTGGTTAATTTTAAAATTATACATAAGATTTACCAATGCTGGCTGGGCACGGTGGCTCAAGCCTATAATCCCAGCACTTTGGGAGGCTGAGGCAGGCGGATCACTTGTGGTCAGGAGTTCTAGATCAGCCCAATCAACATGGTGAAACCCTGTCTCTACTAAAAATACAAAAATTAGCCAGGGGTGGTGGCACATCCCTGTATTCCCAGCTACTCAGGAGGCCGAGGCAGGAGAATCACTTGAACCTCGGAGGCGGAGGTTGCGATGAGCCTATATTACACCACTGCACTCCAGCCTGGGCGACAGAGCTAGATTCTAACTCAAAAAAAAAAAAAAAAGATTCACCAATACATTCATTTCTTTTGCCAAAGAGTGTGTGTGTGTGTGTGTGTGTGTGTGTGTGTGTGTGTGTGTTTGTCTGTGTGTGTGTATCAAGCCAGAAAGCCAGATGTAAGGATAAGTAATTATCTTCTACAGCAACAACCACACACATGAAAACAAAGGACGGACAGTTTCTAACAATCTCAGTGTAATATGACTTTGCAGAGAAGATGTATGATGCTACACGGCAGCTGCAGCGCTCAGGGGTAGTAACAGGGTCAGTAAGCAAAAGAAGCTCAGAGTGTCTACCTGGAGACGCAAACTCATTCCATGATGCTGGTGGTTCCCAGCACAAAGGCTGTAGCAGCATGCCTCTGGGTAGGGCACAGTTAATGTAGATTCTTCTAGGACTCTGTCCCACAGCCAAGTCTCTAGCTGAGTTTTACAAGGACCTCTTTGTCTTGGGCCTCCTCCCAATACATGGGAAACCTCAGAATGTCTCTTGCCACTGGGTGCAACTAAGCTTAGCCACTTGGTATTACTGGCTCTCAAGGGTGGCCAACTAGTTGAGCCAAGACATATTTCCAATACTTCTCAGTCCTACAAACAACCTATACATTGTAAGAACTTATCTTATCTTTAATAGAAGATTAGAGGATTTTTTTCCAGTAATACTTTAAAATTCAGATGAGAGAACGAACTAATATCCAATGAAGGATAATTTCTTATGTTCTGCCCTTTATTTTCTATCACCTAGCCAACAAAGCAAACAGATAGGTCTGTGAAATGACAGATCCACAAGGACAGAATAATTTTAACTTGAAAAACTGAGAGAGCAGATTTTCAAGTATGTGTAATAAGTGAAGAATTATTTGAGATTATCAACTCAAAAATATGCCAAACACACATAAGTTAACCACCTTTTTAAATTAAGAAAATATTATGGAGACAATACATATAGTTACTAGAAATCATCAAATCATATTTCCATCTCTCCAAATACCTTTTGATTTTTAAAACATTATAATTTAGTCTACCATGTATAAAAAAAAGTACCAATGGTTCCCCCCCAAAAAAATACACCCAACTCTGAATAAAAATAAACTTCAGGAATGTAGAGTTTTGCTATTTTTCCACGTTTCTTTTAATATAGAAATGCTGCCAGCCATTAAGAGGTACAAAGTGAATTTTCAGGTTAACAGTTTATTGATCATTATACATGAGACAAGTCAATTTATCTATTGCAAAACACAAGTTAGTATCTTTCTACATGTACATTTAAATGCGTGTAAATCCAAAGAGAAGAGAGTAGATGAATAACTCTTCAGTAGGCTCAGGGCAAATGTTTGAAGAGAGACTTTCACTTTCTGCTCCATTATTTATGCTCTGTATCATATAGCTTTTTATTTTCCATATTGTTTATACTATGAAAATAAAAACACAGTCATATTTTATTTGTATAAGGTATAAAAAGAAAGAAAATGAAAAAAAACAGGTTAAAAAGAGTTGGTTCAATTCTTGGACCATTGTATCATTGTATTCTTGAACCACTGTAACATTCAGTGGTTGTTAAACCTTAGATTTTGTCTAAGGTTATTAAACAACCATTGAATGATACAATGCCTTAGAAATGGAGGACTGAGGCCAGGCACGGTGGTTCATGACTGTAATCCCAGCACTTTGGGAGGCCAAGGCTGGTGGATCACGTAAGGACATGAGTTCAAGACCAGCCTGGCCAACATGGTGAAACCCCTGTCTCTACTAAAAACACAAAAATTAGCCAGGCATGGTGGTGTGCGTCTATAATCCCAGCTACTCTGGAGGCTGAGGCAGGAGAATCACTTGAGCCCAGAAGGCAGAGGTTACAGTGAACCGAGATCACACCATTGCACTCCAGCCTGGGTGACAGAGCGAGACTCCATGTAAAAAAAAAGAAAGAAAGAAAAGAAGAGGAGAGGAGAGGAGAGGAAAGGAAGAAATGGAGGACTGAGCAGATGCTGCAATAAATAAGCATCTTTGATTTAAAATAAGTGACATCATTAAGGGTTCCTCAAAATGAAAAGGCAGGAGAGAAAAGGCAATTTTCTTCTCCAATCAATTTTGAAGAATTATGAAAAGGAATTCAGTTCTATGATTGCTTCCTCTTTTAGGAAAATCAAGGTAAAACCTCTGAAAATTTCTTCTGTTGGTATTTAAAAGGATGTATACATCCCACAATGAAAGTACCAGTCCAGGGGTTGCTGGATATACACCTAGGGTTTGCAGCTCCAGGGTCTAATCTGTCCCCTCAGCTCAAGAGATAATCCCTTACCATTTGTAAGTATAGAGAGATACGGCAACAGTTCCGTTCCTGTGAGTTAGAGCATCATGGGAAAAGACACGAAATCTAAGCAGATAGCTCCTAAATCCACATCTACAACCATGATGTTCCTAAATTCAGTCCATCTCCAATGATCTACATTCCCAATTATCACTCCCTGCAGAAATGAGCTGTTTACCACTTCAAACATTGAAATTGTTAATTTCCCCCAATCAACCATATCTAAAAATTTAACATCTAAAAAAGTATACCTTATGCCTTCAGCAAACCTAAATGCCTGAAATTATAGCACAGTAAATACTAGTCTCAGAAAAGCAATGAGTTGTAAATCATTTGTTTTACTGAGTAAGATTGGATTTTTGTCATAGGAAAAAACTAAACTGTCTTTTTGACTGGTGACTTATGTTATAAATTAAATATAACTCTGCATATTATATTTATAACAATTATGGGCACCATTCATTCTTTACATATCACTAGCAGAAGAAAGCCAACTACTTTTGAAGCAGCAAGTCCGAAAGTTTACATTAAAAGAGGACCCACAGTAAAGTAGAAATCAGTTTGGTAAAGGGTTGTCCCTGTCTTTGGTCCTAAATCCAGTGACATATGTGTCTTCTGTAATTGATGGCAAAATCTCTCTCACAAGCAATTTCCAGATGCCGTACTTAAAGTACAGTTAATCAGTCTTTGATTCATCATGAGTTCGGGAATGCTCTCCTAACAGGCACACTTGCTGGCTCACAGCAAAAGAAACATTACTACCCACTCCACTGCCATTAAAAAAACATCTCAAACATGTTTAATCTCTTTCAGGGCCAGTTGTAGACATACGTTCTTCCCCTAGCCAGGTTCCAACCAATTTTAAAACATCCAAACATGAACTTACATCAACCCATGATCTAATATGATGAGTTTACCAAGGTCTCCAACAACCTGAATCACATGCCAAGGGAAATACAATGAACAGGCCATTCTGCAGAGTGAAGACAAGTTCCACACCTGTCAGGGGGAATCTGTTTGACTGTAGCCCTAGGCAGCTTCACAGAAGACACCTTTCTTAACTGGGAGAATGTGCTTCTCCCTTAAATTCAAAGAAATCTTACTGCTTATTTTATTTAGTTTATTTTTGGAATTTCCCCCTCATTCCAGAAAGAATTGAAGGTCGTTACTAATATGCTTCCATTTTTAGGGGAACATACAAACTCTTCCTGGACGTTTTTGTCAGGTTAAGTTCTCCTTTGTTATCCATTAGGGAACTGAAGACTTTCACTTTTTTCTCAGAATTTCTTTATCATGTATTCCAAAAACCAATTCTGTAATAATTACCTCATCCTTCACTGATGTTATGAAAACTCACCCTTCCTGCTGATTCACAGTGAGATGACAGCTCACACAGTGCGTGCTTTCAACATGAGCGCTCAGACTAAGAGTGACAGGGATACGTTATAAGTTGTAATATATGCCCTGAAAGTTCAAAACACATGAGGTGGAAAGAAAAATAGTTATCCCAAACTTAAGTTCTAAAAGAATTATCTAACTGGACCTGAAGCCCCACTACTGAATTGACCTTGCAGGACTTTTTATGTGATACCATCAGTCTACCAACTCATGAAACCAGCTCAGTGGAATTTGGGAAACTTGACTATTCTCTAATCAAGATGTTGTTAAGGTGTCATTAATTGCATTATACAAAGTCTTCTTTATTTCTTTCTGGATTTTTTTTTTTTAGACGGAGTCGCCCAGGCTGGAGTGCAGTGGTGTGATCTTGGCTCATTGCAACCTCCGCCTCCCGGGTTTAAGCAATTCTTGTGCCTCAGCCTCCCAAGTAGCTAGGACTACAGGTGTGCATCACCACACCCAGCTAATTTTTGTATTTTTAGTAGAGACTGGGTTTCACATGTTGGCCAGGCTGGTCTCAAACTCCTGACCTCAGGTGATCCACCTGGCTCGGCTTCCCAAAGTGCTGGGATTACAGGCGTGAGCCACCGCACCCAGCCTCCTTCTGGATTTTATGTTGATAATACTTGTATTTCTCCTAAGCAAGTGATTTGTTTTTAAGTTGTGGTCTGTATTAATCAAGTAAGTAGTCACGTTTCATATTTTGCCTTGGCAGGTAGAAATCTTAAAAACAAAATTGAGGCCGGGTGCGGTGGCTCACGCCTGTAATCCCAGCACTTTGGGAGGCCGAAGCGGGTGGATCACAAGGTCAGGAGTTCAAGACCAGCCTGGCCAAGACGGTGAAACCCCATCTCTACTAAAAATACAAAAAATTAGCCGGGCGCAGTGGCAGGTGCCTGTAATCCCAGCTACTTGGGAGGCTGAGGCAGGAGAATCGCTTGAACTCAGAGGGCAGAGGTTGCAGTGAGCCGAAATCGCACCACTGCACTCCAGCCTGGGCGACAGAGTGAGACTGTCTCAAAAAAAAAAAAACAAAAAAAAAAAACAAAAGTAAGACATACTCACACTCTGTGATCATAACTATTCAATGATTTACATGTGTTCTTTCCTCTTTCGTTTGTACCTATCTTTTTTCCTCTCATTTTTTCCCGCCTATTTATTATTTCAATTCAATATACATCCTATATTGTATAGCAGCTGTTGGGAAAATCAAGAAATGTTGTGAATATCATAGTCAGGTATCAATTTGAACAAATAACCAGAAAAATTTCAGAATCCCAGGCAATCCAAGTTTAAGAATAGTTTCATGTTCGTCTGTCTAAATTACATTTTATAGAGCATTGGAAAACTCTGTATTTTATATCAGAGAAACAGCATAAGCAATTCATGTTTTATTGCAGAGATATGAAAATCTATAGCAACATTAAAGTCACACCCTCAATTATGCCAAAACTGTACTTAGTCCCTCCTTACTTCCTAGAACTTAGTTCCTAGAACTAAGGAGGGGCTAAGTACAGTTTTGCTATAACTGGGAAACTACCATCTGAACATAAAACTGAGCTAAAGGCCAAAATAAAATTTAATCTTTTCTTCACCTTCATGCTTTCTCAACCAATTTGTTGTGATGTGATTATAAATCAAAAATCACATATTTAACTCACCAGAAAAGTACTACATTTTCATCTAATTACACCTAAGTTAGATCGTATTATAGATTCAGGTTTTATAATTGAGACTACTGCTAATTAGTTGAATCGAAGATAAATTTAGAAGTTTGGTTTCTTTCTACAAATTTCTCCTTTTTTTTTATAGTCAACAATAATTTATTGGACATTTTAAAATAACTAAAAGAGTATGACTGGATTGTTTGTAACACAAAGAAAGGATAAATGCTGATGTGATTATTATGCATTGTATGCCTGTATCAAAATATCTCACGTAATCCATAAATAGATACACCGACTATACCCACAGAAATAAAAACTAGGAGAGGAAAAGAAATTCTAACTACAACATTGGTAATAACCCATTCACAATTTGATAATAAAGTAATATAGAATTGTAAAGTACTTTTTCACTCTTTTAAAAAATACAGCAAAGAGAATTTTAATTTTTTAATTTATTAGTAATAACAACTTGAGAATTGCATAGTATTAAGGCATCAATTCTAGGAGTGTGGGCTGAGGACCCTTTTGGGGTGCCTATGAGGGCAATACTATTTTACAGTAAAACTAAGACATTATTTTCCCTTTTCACTATAGACAAAAATTTAGCCAGCTGTGGTGGTATATGCCTGTAGTCCTAGCTAATCAGGAGGCTGAGATGAGAGGATTGCTGGAGCCCAGGAGTTCCAGGCTACAGTGAGCTATGATTTTGCCACTGCACTCCAGCCTGGGTGGCAGAGTGAGACCCTGTCTCAAAAAAAAAAATCATGCATGAACAAAAAAACTATAGGTCAATGGATTTTAATGGCCACAGTTATGAATATCTTATCACTATTATTTCAGATCCCACATTATAACTAACTTTTTTGTAATTTTATTATTATTATACTTTAAGTTTTAGGGTACATGTGCACAACGTGCAGGTTTGTTACATATGTATACATGTGCCATGCTGGTGTGCTGCATCCATTAACTCATCATTTAGCATTAGGTATATCTCCTAATACAAATTTCTCTTCTTAAGTCATGAGAAAGTGTCTCTTGTCTTTTAAAATTTGAGTTCTTCACCATATCTAACTTATCACCTCCATTTATTCAACTAGACTGTTGTTTCTTACAAAATGGCTCTGTTCTTTTGGCATAATGTTAACTGTAGGTCATTAAATTTGGAGCTTTGATTCTGTCTTGACCAAAATTCTTTGGTGCCTCCACTTCCATGTAAATTGATATTAATTATTTTGGTAAATTTTAATCTGATTTTTATTATTTTCCACAACTCAACATCTCTGACAAATACTCCAAGCAAATTCATTAACATAAACCAAATAACAGGACCAAAGAAGAGGCTTTCTAACACTGCTCAGGTTTTACATTTTCCCAAAGATTTTTCCCAGAGCCACTAGGATCTTGTGAATCTAAATAGGCCCAATAGTTTAGCTCTGAGAGTTTCTCTCCCACATAATATAAAAATCACCTGATGGGTTTGTATAATATGAGAAATCTAACCTCAATTCCTTTCTGCAGTGACCTCACCATTTCCCTTGAAATATTGAAGACCCAGATACCCAGTCATATGTGCTAAAGCAATTACAGAAGGGATTTATTTATTAAACATTAATCCCCTTGTCATGCAGAGTACCCAGAAAATCCCTGATGCACTTTTGCACTGAAACTTCACTGGAAACAAATTTTTCTAAGTCTCCAAAGACCTTTCCCTTGAGAAGTCGAATAGGTCTTTCTCAAGTCTTCAATCCCCTTGACCTCTATGCTTCAGTTAGCACTGCTGAAATTCTCTCCTCGCATGGTTTCCCTGGGTGTTCTCTGTGTTCTTCTAATACCTCTTTGTCTCATTTGCTGACTATACTTTTTGCCTGCCTCCACCCCCTTGGCTGGCAGCTGCTTCTAAGGTTCCAAACGCAGCTTTCTGCATTTCTCCCTCAATAGTCACCACCATGATACATACTCCACATGCATTACTGAACTATCACCTTGCACAAATGCCTCCAAAGTCAATGGCCAAGACTTGAGCTCTCAAACTGTAATCCTGTCTAGTAACTGACCGGTCATCTCAGGATATGATTGCTACATCTGAAAAGTAGTATCTCAAAAACTGAGCTCATTTTTTTTCCTAACCCAGCAGACTTTCCCAAAGCCCTCCTCTAAACCTTCGTTACTTTAAATCTAGGTTACAAAACAGCTCCCTAATACTTTCTCCACCCTTAGCTCCACTACTCCAACCTATCATAGATGTTGCTGCCTAAATAATTACCAGTATCTGTCATTTTCAGCACATTGCATATACTCAAGAATCGATGGCATTTTCCTACTGTTCCCTTAAATCAAATCAATAATCAAATTCATCCCAAATTATCCACAGCCATGGAAGTTCCGCCTTGTCCTAGCCTGTGTGCTTGTTGTCTTGCTTATTGTCACTAACATGTCAAATGTGACTTGCTTCACTTCCAAACCTATGGCCTCACATATATCTTTCTTCCTCATCTCTGTCTGCCAATTTGTTTCTCTCCTCCTTCGTTATCCAATTCAAAATTCAGATCCTTCCTCAGCCAGCCCCATATCTTTGGCATCACTCTCTTAATCACTCAATACTTCCATTTGCACTGTTTTTTTTCCACTTATTGATAGGTTACTTTGCAAGTGTTCTCAACTTGTGTTGGATATACACGTTCTCTCTCTGCTAGATTATAAAACTCCTTGGAAGCAGGGAATTTCTCTTGCATAATAACATTTTAGTTCTTATATAAGAACATTTAGAATATGTTGGTACTACTTACAGTGCAGTACCAGCAGGTATCCACTAACTAGTTGTAATTAACAAAGTAGTTGTTATGGCTGGACAATGTCATAATTCTATATCCAAATCTGATATAAAACAACGCATATCCAAAACACATTTCAAACAAGAGTGCAAGGGAATCCCATTTTCTTCAATAAAAAGTTTTAAGTGATTCCATTATTGGCCTTTTCCCTCTTTAAGTGAGCTTTATTTCCTTTATTATGTTTTCCTTGTTAGCTTGTCCACCTGCTGAAAGGAAGGCAAATAATTTCTTATCTAACCTAATTATTTACTCCTTCCTGCCTGTACTGGAATCCTGGCTCCCAACCTGCTTTGCTCAGTGCTACTCCCAGAGGTATAACAAAGCACATTCCCAAGGTCAGCCCAGGCCTCAGCTTAAGTCCCTAAAGTCTGAGAACCTAGAATGTAATTCCAGCAGCCCACCAAAAAGTCAAGAACCAGCCTGTATTTTGCTGAAAGATACAAAGGTTATGCATATTTTGATTCCAATCATACAAAAAAAAGAAAAAATTAGAATTAGGATTGATTTTTTTAACTCATAAGATGGAATGAGAGAAATACCACAGACTTCTACATATCATTTCCATGGAGATTTTTTTAACTGAATAAATAGCTGAACTACACAAAATGTCTCAAATGAGGATACTGGCCTGATGGCTCACAACACCCTTCAAAGCCCTTCTAAAGACCCTACCCTAGGCCAGGCACAGTGGTTCATGCCTGTAATCTCAGCACTATGGGAGGCCAAGGGGGGTGGATCACCTGAGGTCAGGAGTACAAGACCAGCCTGGCCAACATGGTGAAACCTCGTCTCTACTAAAAACACAAAAATTAGGCAGGCATGGTGGCACACACCTGTAATCCCAGCTACTAGGGAGGCTGAGGCAGGAGAATCGTTTGAACCCAGGAGGTGGAGGTTGCAGTGAGCCGAGATCACGCCACTGCACTCCAGGCTGGGCGGCAGTGTGAAACTCTGTAAAAAAAAAAAAAAATCCCCTACCCTATATTTGTTCTCTGACTCCTTGATTTCAGGCCAGACCATCAAGGGCTGCATAGACTGTCTCTATCAAAAAGCAGGTGCTCTGACATTTTCAGGGAATCTCTCTGAAAGAAAATCACTTACAAAATATAGGCCTAAACTTATATATCCCAGATCCATCACTCATGGCTTTCAAGTAAGTCACCATGCAAGATAGAATCCATTTAGGTGAAAGGCCATTCTGCATGCTACCCCTTTCTGACACAGCCTCCCCTAGACTACCAGAAACAAGTGATATTAAAATGCAATTGGTAAGTATTCAAAGTTAAATGAATATGGACAGCTGATAAATGCATCTCAGTGGATAGAGATTTAAAAATGATTGAAAGATCATTCTGATCATTCAAGATGTCAATTGAAAGATATCAGGATAAGGTAACATATTAACTCCTGGGAATTTTCATCACCATCAGTAGTAGATGATATAAAGTCATGAGAAAAGCTTAACTTGGGATTAAAAAAAAAAGATACTGCCAAGTCATTTATTCATATTGAATTCTCATGAAATTAGTTAATAGAAAATATTTTGTTTTGACTTCTAGTCCAGAGTCAGCTTCAGGGGAAAATGAATTAACATTTTGTTATTTCTTTTGTGTTGAGACTAATCACTGGACTACAACCAGAACCACCAGAATCAAAATTTTTCATTTTGAAATTGCATAAAGAAATCCAGAGTAAATACAGCATCAATGAGACGTTACTGTCAATGAGGGAAAAGCACTAGCACAACACTACAAGATGTATTTGATTAAAATAAATTTCTGATTTAAAACACAAAGGCCATACTGTACATTGAAGTTAGAAAGACTATACTGCCAAAGGCATGAGCATGAAAGGTCAAATGCCAGCTGGTATTAGTAATGGAAAAATGAGCCCATAAACGAAACACCAAACAACACTCAAAAGCCTATAAAACACAGGCCAATCCTACTGCTTCTTCAAGAAGAATGGCTAACATTATCAGAATGTATGCAGATCACAACTTATGCCTTTCCCACTCTTTGTACTTCTGAAGCGTGTGAAATGCTATTTTTATCAAGTTTTCTAAAAATGCACAATTGTATTTCATTTCATTTTAATTTTTATACTTTGAATGTCTGCTTTCCTTCCTATTAGATCTTCCTGTTGCTTTCTGTTCTTTCTAGAATGAGTTGTATAGCATGGCTTTATATAATGTATACTGGCAGCCTGCTATAATGTATAATGTGTACTGGTAACTTGCCTAGAAACACTACCACTCATCCTTCTTAGGACACAGACATCTAATTAGAAGACTATAATCAGGCCAGGCAATCTGCCTTAACAATACCCAGAGTGAAAGCATGAACTCCAGTGTCAGACAAACCTGGCTAAAGTCTTGGCTCTGCCATTGACTAAAGGCATGACCTCAAGAAGTTACTGTTACTTAGCCTCATCAAGAGCCAAGTTAAAAAAAAAAAACTCATAATAATTCTAAAAATAATAATAACATTTACCTCACAGTGTTTTATAAAGATTCAGAGAGAGAATGAATTTCAGAATGTACAACATAGTGCCTGGCACATAATAAAACCTGCCTAATTTCAAAGTAGTAACAATAAAGGTTAGAGTAACACTTCTACCATTTACTTGTAACCTTAAAGTTTCTCATTCATAAACTGGAAATAAAAATACTAACCACACAAGATTGTTATAAAGATCAACAGAGACAAACTAAGTGAAAATACTGTTTAATGGTATAGCTATACACAAATAGGAGGCAGTGTTTTCTGAATTTCATAATCCATAACAACATGTAATGTTTGGCCTAACTTTGCACAAAGTTATAGAAAACTGCTTGTGATAATTCCATTTGGTTGGTTGTTTCTGTATTTCAACACAGCCCAAGAAGAAACACATGCTAGGGAAGAATCCTAAGTCTCCAAAGCAAATGGCCCTTTGACAATACAAAACTAAGTATCCACCAGCTGATCAGTACAAAAGCATATGGTCCTTTACATCCAGTGCTTTTAAGCGTTTGGTCTTCTGTTGACTTCCAACTGAATCCACATGGAGTGCTTTTAGAAAACACTTCCAGGCTCCACCCCAATTTACTTATGCAAAATCTTTGAGAGTGAAGCCCAGAAATCTGAACTTTTTTTTTGAGATGGAGTCTCGCTCTGTCACCCAGGATGGAGTGCAGTGGCGCGATCTCAGCTCACTGAAAGCTCCACCTCCCAGGTTCACGCCGTTCTCCTGCCTCAGCCTCCCTGGTAGCTGGGACTATAGGCGCCCGCCACCACGCCTGTCTAATTTTTTGTATTTTTTTAGTAGAGACGGGGTTTCACTGTGTTAGCCAGGACGGTCTCGATCTTCTGACCTCGTGATCCACCCACCTCGGCCTCCCAAAGTGCTGGGATTACAGGTGTGAACCACCGCGCCTGGCCAGAAATCTGAACTTTTAACAAGACCTTCTAGTGATTCCAATGCTCATTTAAATTTGAGAATTCCTGCTTCAAAGTTTTGTTATGAAAAGTCATAATAAACATAGCTAACACTTGTCACTACACAAAAATTTTTCACTAGAAAACAAAAGAGTACCAAACAGATTAGATGACATTTTAATCTAAATACAAATTTTGAAATAGAGTAGCCAAAGTTCAAAAAAAATATTTAATTTCTCCTTTAAATGCATCTTTTCAATGACACCTCATAGAGTAATATGAGAATTGTTTTCTGAGAATTGTTTTACAGCTGGTTATTATTGTACAGTCAGGTTTCTCAGTGCTCCAGATGTTGACTTCACTTTTCCTAACACTTGCCCACTTGCCTGTGCCTGCAAGATAAGCAGGGGTTAAACATCAGCATACTTCCAGGTTCCGATGCTTCATCAAGCCCCAGCCCCCAGTAAACTTGACTGAAATACTACCACCCATCTTTTTGAGGCTACAGACACTGAATGAGAGGACTGTGATCAATACAGGCAATTTGCCCTCAGTCTCCCCAGGTGAGCCAGTGGGGGTAATCGCCACACAGAGCACCACTGACAGCACCCATCTCACTCACAGCAGTTCTTTCAACCTAAGAGGTTACCGAGAGTCAGGATAGGTTCACGAAGAACTTGTTATGCCAAGAAAGCCTTATTTCCTTTTTTGACTAAATGACGGCATCATTTATCTTGAGTTAAGCAAATATCTAACCCTATGCCCTACTAACTTACCAGTGCTCTATGTCGATTCCTTGATGCAGTGCTTAAGGCTTTGGTCACCATGGAGCACACAATGGCATCTGAATGTCACACTGAGGCACTTGACACCTGAGACTACTGAGACTCTGCCCAACTATTCAAGAGCTGCAGAGATCAATTTCTCAGCACATCTGTAATCTACTGCTACAGGACACCAGTTGGAAAGCTCACTCTAAGGAATATTACTCCATGACTAAATAACGGCCTAATCAGATTCCCCATTGAGGGCACCAGTCTGTTAGAGAAGTAGGTGGGCACGTAGTTACCCAAAGTGTCTAAGTCAGGGAACATCAGGAAACCAGAGGTAACCAGGAGACAACATAAAGCTCAAAATAATCAGCAGAACCCAAAATGTAAGAATACAGATATATAAAAGAAAAGAATGCGGAGCAAAATGATTACAAGACCAAGGTGCACAGGTGAGTTCATCATCCTTGTTTAAATGCAAAGAGCCAAAAAGATGTAAAAACAGAGTTGACTGGTAAGCCAAGATCACCTTGAAGAAGTAATATACTGTTTTATCTAACATTATTAGCAATGACTTGAAGGAAGATAAATAAATAGAATATAGCTTATAAAAACATCACATCACCCAAAGCTAAGAGATGTTACAATTTATTCTAATTTTCAAGGGATGTTATGTGGAAGAAGGATTAACTGCATTATGAAGAGCAAAACTAAGACCAAAGGGTCAAAATCTCAGGAAGGCTAACTCTGAGTCAATGTAATGAAAGGCATTTTAGCAAATAAAACCATCCACACATGGAACGGACCACCATGCAAAGCAACTGGCTCTCTGGCCCTGGGAGTGTGAATTATGATCAGTCAGAAAAATCACAGCAAGGATTCTGTTTTGGTGACAGAGAGATTAGCTGGACTTTAAACTCCTTTTATACTCAAATTCAATGAAAAACATTTTAAGTAGATACCAAGTCTTTCTACCATTAAAGGAGTAGTAATGAATCTGGCAAAGAGTATAAAATCTAAAATGATCCCAGTCTAAATTACAAGTAGAAGCCATTTATTTCCATTCTGGGAAATATAACTGATAGAGGCTAATTTTTACCTATGACATCATACTACTCCTAGCATTACTCTTACTACCCTTATCACCGTGGGTTGTTTCCCATAGAAGTTTAGACTTTAGAAGTCAAGACAAAGGGGGAAAAATGACTTTATTCCTGAAAGCTGACTGCTGAGAAAATTGTAAGATGATTGTTCACTCTCCTCATTTAGCATAAGGAAGCAAAAGGAGGAGGCATCTGCAGCAGGAGGACTATAAAAAGCTCATCAAGCACTTGGGTCTGAAAGGATGACACCATGGACCAGCCTGGGATCAGCTTACATTGAACTCTGCAGGGAAGTTCCCTAGGCTCTGGAACACATGCAAAACCAGTGGAAATGTTGTAGAGGAAAAGTAATCAAAGTTTCATACACAATCTGATTTGGTCTCCCATTTCTGTAAATAGCAATATATGCTTAATGGATACAATCTGATGATCTAGTGCCATGACTCCTAAGGAAAGAAAGTGGAGATATAGAAATAATGTTGACTCAAAAGCCACTCCCCTGACAGCCTAACATTTTCTTCTCTGGAAACTGGGGTAACGAGGCTATGGACTTGGCACATATTAGAGAAGAGTGGCCTTCACACCCTATCCTGCCAAGATTCTGTTGGCTTCCCACCCACAAAAATCAAGATATTCAAAGCAACTGAGGCGAACCTAGTGCGACCCTGTGTGACTCTGACGACAAGAAAGAGAAGCTCCCCGTGGGTCAAATGTCAGGAATGCCCACATCTCAGCTATTGCAGACACTCTGTACCTAGATTCTCCTCCTATTCCTAAAAACATTGCCATGAAAGAGCACACAAAGATGGAATTCAGGTTTTCATTCAAATGCTTCAAAAGGCAATGAAAGAGAAATGAGGATCATGGGAGGAGGGAGATAGCGGAATGAAGGTTTCAATGATGTTCCAAAATATAAAACAAATCAGCAGAATTCTGGTCATTGTTGCTACACTGATCACAGTTTTGGGTGATCATAAAAGATGAAGAGTAGCATACCTTTTTGGAAATGCATGACAGAACACTTGGCAGGTATTTTCATAATAAAATTTCACTCATCAAATTTACTAACCAAGTCTATTCAGCATTTTCAGACCTCAGCTCTCAATGTAATAGTCCCTTTATCGTTGCGGAAAAATCCAGTCACCAGTCACAGATGTCCCACTCATTAGTACAGATTCCCAGGGTTTTTGGTCTAGTTAAAAAATCTGAGCAAGCATGGGAGCTTATTCCTGTAATCTCAGCACTTTGGGAGGCCCGGGTAGGAGGATCGCTTGAGCCCAGAAGTTTGAGACCAGCCTGGGCAACATAGTGAGACACTGTCTCAAAAAAAAAAAAATCAGCCAGATGTGGTGGCACACACCTGTGGTCCCAGCTACTCAGGAGGCTGAGATGGAAGGATCTCTTCAGCACAGGAGGTTGAAGCTACAGTGAGCCCTGATCATGCCACTGTACTCCAGCCTAGACAATAGAGTGAGACCTTGTCTTTAAAAAAAAAAAATCAGCTGGGTGCGGTGGCTCACGCCTGTAATCCCAGCACTTTGGGAGGCCGAGGTGGGCGGATCACCTGATATCAGGTGTTCGTGACCAGCCTGACCAACACGGAGAAACCCCATCTCTACTAAAAATACAAAATTAGCCGGGCATGGTGGAGCATGCCTGTAATCCCAGCTACTCAGGAGGCTGAAGCAGAAGTATCACTTGAACCCAGGAGGCAGAGGTTGCAGTGAGCTGAGATTGCACTCCAGCCTGGGCAACAAGAGCAAAACTCCATCTCAAAAAAAAAAAAAAAAAATCATCTTTAGGGATGCCCTTTTTCCTAACTCAGTTAGTTGCCTGTCCACTTGCCATAAACTATACTGCACTGGCCAAATGAATTATTTTCTGGCTTTTCATAGGGCCTACTTTTAATTTTACCAAAGCCATGGCTACTTTTTCTTTCCTAAGAACTCAGATCATTTTTTAATTTATTTTCTGCTCAAATCTCAAGCCAAACTTCTCAAGGTTTTTTTTAACAGGGTTCACTAAAAAGAAGTAAATGTTCTTTTTCAGAACTTGTATGCATGAACAAAAACTGAGGTCACCCAAATAAATGTAAGAAAGAAATAACTTGTATCACATAGTCATCTCATTCAGAAAATTAAAGGGAAACCAAAAAAAAAAGAAAGAGAAAAAAGAGATCAAATGACCCTTGCCTCAGTCACCAGTGCTACGTATTGTTCAAGACAAATCCACAGTTCACATTTCATTGGCAATACTAACGTATCACTATATTTAGTGTGGCATTATAATCTCTCAAATTATTTTGAAGGAGGAAGAATCTGCCAATAACCCACTGTAGCATTAGAAACATTTAAACACTTAATATAATACATGTTGTGGTATGTATTCCAAAGGGAGAATTTCCCTAACATGTTACACTTAAATGCAATATTAAACTTCAATTATCACTTCTCATATCAAGGTTTTATATTCTAATTAGCAAGAGAAAATGAAGATCACACCAGAGTCCATTTTATTTTAAAAATTTCTTAGAATCATGTAATTTAAACCTAGAAGAGATTTCAGAGACTACCTAGGGTCAAGGCCCCTTGTTTTTACACAGGAGAAAACCGGGGCTCATACTAGTTTCCCAAGTTGCAGAAAGACATAAACTCACTTAATGCACATGTGGCATTAGATCCCAGGCCTCCTGACATATATCCTAGTGTTCTTTTATATTATTATGCTTTCCTTCAAAACCAAACGTACTCTTGTTGCCTAATCATTCTTCAGCATTGTATTAAATACAAAGTTGGACTCAGACCCCAATTTGCAGCCCTTAAGCAGAGCGTTGAATGTGACTCCAGGCCCACTGCAGGATATTCAGTGCTAAACACAACATCTAGCATCTGCTTTGTGATGAGCACCCATTGTCCAACTCAAAGTTAAGTACACAGCATGCAAACGCAAGTCAGGAAGCAAAATTTGGGGTGAGAGAGCTACCTCTTGGATAACTGCTCTGCCTGAAATCTCCTAACTCTCACTTATGTAAAGATTCAGCTGCTCAAAAAAAGTATCAAATATATATTAATTCTCTCCTTTTTATTTCTTTGCAGTGACCACTTCCTGTAGCAGACATTATCTAAAAAAAAGTGGGCAACATAATAACTTTATGAGAACTTATTACTTGTGCACTTTCATATAGATATTTTCATATTTAGGTGAAAAATAAATGTTAAAAATAAACCTTGACCTAAACCTCACACCTAATACAAAAATTAACTTGAAAGAGATTATAGAGTTAAATGTAAAACTAAAAAATCTTTTAAAAGATAACAGAGAAAAAAATCTTCAGGACTATGTCTTAGTAAAGGGTTTTGAGACATGACACAAAAAGTATGATCCATAAAAGAAAAAAATCAATAAACTAGACTTCACCAAGACTTAAAACTTCTGCTCTGTGAAAGACACTTTAAGAGAACGTACAGATAAGCTACAGGCTGGGAAAAAGAATGAAATTGGACCCTTATTTTATACCACTCACAAGATTAACTTGAAATAGTTTAAAGACAAATCTAAGCCCTGAAACCATAAAACTCCTAGATGAAAACAAAAACTCCGTGATATTAATCTTGGCAATAACTTTTTGGCTATAATACCAAAAGCACAAGCAACAAAAGCAAAAATAAATACATGGGACTACAACAAACTGAAAAGTTTTTGCACAGCAAAGGAAACAATTAGCAAAATAAGCAACCTGTGAAATGAAAGAAAATATTCATAAACCATATATCTAATACGGGGTTAAGAACTAAAATATATAAGGAATTCATGCAACTCAATAGCCAAAGAAAAAATGGTCAAAGAACTTGAATAGATATTTCTCAAAAGAAGACATACAAATAACCAACAGATATCTGAAAATGTTCAACATCACTAAACATCAGGGAAATGCAATATAAGACATTACCTCACACCCGTTAGAATGGTTATTACCAAAAGACAAAAGATTGGCCGGGCAGGGTGGCTCACACCTGTGATCCCAGCACTTTGGGAGGCCGAGGTGGGCAGATCACCTGAGGTGAGGGGTTCAAGACAGCCTGCCCAACATGGTGAAATCCCATCCCTACAAAAATACAAAAATTAGCTGGGCATGATGGCAGGTGCCTGTAATCCCAGCTACTGGGGAGGCTGAGGCAGGAGAATCTCTTGAACCCGGGAAGCAGAGGTTGCAGTGAGCCAAGATCATGCCACTGCGCTCCAGCCTGGGCAACAGAGCAAGATTCCATCTCAAAAAATAAATAAATAAATAAAAAATAACAAGCACTGGCAAGGATGTGGAGAAAAGAGAATCCTCATACACTGTTAATAGGAATATAAATTAGACAGCCATTATAGAACACAGAATGGAAGTTCCTCAAAAAATCAGCTGTAGAACTACCATGTGATCAAGAAATCCCATTTCTGGGTATACATCCAAAGGAAACAAAATTACTATCTTAAGGAAATATTAATATCTGCACTCACATATTCATTGCAACATTATTCACCAATAGCCAACATATGGAATCAACACAAGTATAAATGGATAAAATATATAATACATACATATACGGATATATGTATATATACATACATAGATATATAATATCCAATGGAATATTATTCAGCCTTTTAAAAACAGGAAATCCTGTCATTTGCGACAACACAGATGAACATGGAGGATATTATGTTTAGTGGAATAAGCCAGGCACAAAGACAAATATTCCTTGATCTCACTTATATGTGGAATCTTAAAGAAAAAAAAATGTCATACTCAACAGAGGCAGAGAGCAGAATGGCAGCTGCCAAGGGCTGGTGGGATGGGTGGGAAGAATGGGAGGTGTTGCTCAAAGGGTACAAAATTTCAGTTAGACAGGATGAGTAAGTTCTGGAGATCTATCGTACAGCAAGGTGACTATAGTTAATAATAATTTATTGTATACTTGAAAATTCCTAAAAGAATAGATCTTAAGTGTTCTCATCACACAAAAAATGATAACTACATGAGTGATGAATATGTAAATTAGCTTGATTATGGTAATTATTTCACGGTATATACATTAATCAAAATATCACACTGTATACCATAAATTTGTACAGCTTTTATTTGTCAATTATACCTCAACAAAGCTGGAAAAAAATGAAAAGCAACCTATGGAATGGGAGAAAATATTTTCAAGCCATATATCTGATAAGGGACTAATGTCCAAAACATATTAGGAACTCATACAACTCAACAGCAAAAATAGTAATAATAATAATAATAATGACAATCTCATTTTTTAAATGGACAAAGGACCTAATTAGACATTTTCCCAAAGAAGACATATAAATAAATGACCAATAGGTACAAGAAAAGACTTCAGCATCACTAATCATCAGGGAACTGCAAATTAAAACCACAATAAGACATCTGTCACATCATACCTGTTAGGATAACTATTATGAAAAAGACAAGAGGTGGGTGTTGATATGAAGCAAAGGGAACCCTTAGACATTGGTGGCAGAAATGTAAACTGGTACAGCCATTATGGAAAACCGTATGGAATGTCCTCAAAGAATTTAAAACAGAAGTACCATAGGATCCAGCAATCCCACTTCTGGGCTACTGGGATACATCCAAAAGATACTAAATCAGTTTCTCAAAGGGATATCGGCACCCACATATTCACCGCAGCATTATTCACAATATATAAGACACAAAATGACCAAAGTGTCCATCCAGAGATGAATGGATAGACTGTGATATATATACAATGGAATATTATTCAGACATAAAAAAGAAGAAAATCCTGCTACTAGCGACAACATGAATAAACTTTGAGGACGTTATGCTAAGTGAAATAAGTAAGAAAGAGAAAGACAAAGACTGTATAACTCACTTTTATGTGTAATTTAAAAAAAAAGTCAAACCCATAGAAACGGAGAGTAGAAGGGCAGTTACCAGGGGCTGGGAGGTTGGGGGAATGGGGAGATGTTGGTCCAAGGATACAAACTTTCAGTTATAAGATGAATAAATTCTGGGATGTAACATAAAGTATGGTGACTATAGTTAACAATATCATACCGTATGCTTGAAATTTGCTACAAGTAGGTCTTAAATGTTCTCACTGAAGAAAACAACAGTAACTAGGTGAGGTGGTAGCTGTGTTAACTAACTTGATTGCAGTAATCCTTTATCAACATATATGTATATAAAATCATTACATTGTACACCTTAAATTTATATAGTTTTATTTGTTAACTATACCTCAATGAAGCAGAAAAAAAGACAAGCTACAGGCTGGCAGAAAATATTTGCAAATCACATATCTAACAAAGAATTCATATTTACAATATATACAGAACTCTGAAAACTCAACAGAAAAAGACAGAGCGAGAGAAAAAGAGAAAGAAAAACAGAGAAAGAAGGAAAGAGAGAGAAGTGAATGAGAGAGGAAGGAAGGAAGGAAGGAGAGAGAGAGAAAGAAAGAAGGGAGGAAGGAAAGAAAAAGAGAAAGAGAAAGAAAGAAAAAGAGAAGGAAGGAAGGAAGGAAAAGGGAAGGAAAAGGAAGGGAAGGGAAGCCAAGCCAGTAGGAAATGGGCACAAGATATAAAGAGACATTTCACCAAAGAGGATACACAGATGGCAAAAAAGATAGTCAACACCACTAGCCATTAGGGAAATAGATGCAAGTTAGGACTACAAGATTATCACTATACAACTATCAGAACAGCTAAAATAAAAAAATAATGATAATTCTAAATGCTGGTGAGAGTAGAGAGAAATCAGATCACTCATACATTGTCAGTAGAAAGCAAAATGATACAAGCACTCTGAAAAACAGTTTGGTAGTTTCTTTAAAAATAAAACACCCATTCACCACACGACCAAGCAATTGCACTACTGGGCACTTATCCCAGAGAAATGAAAACTAATGTCCATTCAAAAGCGTGTGCACAATTGTTCATAGCAGCTTTATTTGTTTTGGGGTTGTTTTGTTTTGTTTTTTGTTTTTTGTTTGAGACAAGGTCTCATTCTGTTACCCAGGCTGGAGTGCAGTGGCACAATCTTGGCTCACTACAGACTCGACCTCCTGGGCTCAAGTGTCCCACCTCAGCCTCCCAAGTAGCTGGGACTACAGGTGTGCACCACCACACCTGGCTTATTCTTGTCTTTTTTGTAGAGACAAGGTTTTGCCATATTGCCCAGGCTGGTCTCGAACTCCTGGGCTCAAGGGATCCACCTACCTCCACCTCTCAAAGTGCTGGGACTACAAGCGTGAGCCACCACACCTGGCCAGCAGCTTTATTTCAAAAGCCTGGAACCAGAAACAACCAAGATGCCTCTTAATATGTAAATGGTTAAACAAACTGTGGTGCATCCATACCATGGAATACTGCTCAGCAATAAAAATAATGAACGATTTGCAACAACTTAGATGGAACTAAGGGCACTATGCTAGTGGGAAAAAAAAAGAAGAAGATCTAAAAAAAAAAAAAAAGCAGATTCACATACCATATGATTTCATTTATATAGCATTCATGAAATGACAAAATTACAAAGATGGAAAACAGATTGGTAGTTGCCAGGGATAGGGATGGTGTGAAAGGAGGGGGTGTAACTATAAAGAGATAGCCCAACGAAGATCTCTGTAGTGATGGAGCTCTTCTGTGTCTTGATTGTGGTAGTAGTTACATGAATGTATACATGACAAAATTATATGTAACTACATCGCACCAATGTCACACATCATATGATGTCACACATCGTACCAATGTCAGTTTCCTGGTTTTGATATTACACTCTAATTATATAAGATATAACCATTGGGGAAATGGATTGAAGGATACATGAGACCTTTCTGTACTATCTCTCACAACTTCCTACAAATCTATAATCTTTTTAAAATAAAAAGTTTCTCAAAATTAAAAAGGCTGTATTATGCCAGTTTGTAGTGCTGCAGGATTACTCCAGAATGATTGCCATACTGTCTCCCCTTCTTTGGGTCCTCAATCTGCACTTGGAGCTCGCTTGCTAATTGTCTTGGAAACTGCAGTTCAGTCTTGAATGTTTACACTTTGTTATTCTCATGTTCATTCGTTTCAGGAGAGCCTGGCAGCCACATCTCGTGGATTTAACAGAGGTAAATCACCAGCTTCAACTTCATTTCGAAGCATGCCTTCAGAAAGATGGAAAAATCTTTCTACTCTTCTAAAGTTCTAATGTTGGTGGGAAATGGTTACTGATGCGGTAAGTTTGAGTTATTATGTAAGAACTAGGAAGCCGCAGCCCAATATAGGAAGGAAATGTGGTGTGGTACTGAAAACATTTGCTTGAGGGCCGAAGGCCTAAGTTAACTGTTTGTGCCACCTTGGCCAAATCACTTGTCCTCAGTTGCCTCATCTGTTAAATGTGGAGGTTTAAATAGGTAATTTGTGATGTGTCTGCCTGCTAAAAGATACTACTATTCTCAAAGTACTATCAAAGAAAAAAGAGCTCCTTTTCTGAGGAAAACCTTACTACCTTGAAACCTTGAAAGGCAAAGAACCAGTTATAGAATCTATCCTACGTTTAACCATCACCCCCTGT
This sequence comes from Pan paniscus, assembly GCF_029289425.2. Classification (NCBI taxonomy): domain Eukaryota; kingdom Metazoa; phylum Chordata; class Mammalia; order Primates; family Hominidae; genus Pan; species Pan paniscus. Next base: position 58,815,061 of record NC_073252.2, read on the forward strand.
CACCAATATTTTAAGGTAAATTATGATAACCAGTTTGAACAAGTCTCAAATGAAAGGAAAACTTTTCAGGAAGTATTGTAGAAAGAAAGTGACAAGCCTTTCCAAGGAACCATGCCAACTGCATCTTCAGTTTAAATGATCCTTTGCTCAAGACAAAGTTGTTCTTTTGGAGGGAAAAAAAAAATGTGTTCTGCTATTTAGACTTATCTTCCCTATTCATTTGATTCATTCATAGTTTCACTCTGCTGACAGCTCAGGGCAACTTGGAAAAGGGCTGTACTGGCACTGGCAACAATTAAAGCAAAGACATTTCCTGTGCCTGAGTCCTTTGGGTTCACTCCTGCTGTGGCAGTGAAAGAATTTTTTAAAGAAACTTTTTCAATCAAGGAAGGAAGCAAAACATCCTAGGCCTATGAATGAGCTGAGGACATTTCTCCAAAGGAATCAATGAAAGACAAGAAGGGGTCATTTGGCCTCAAATGGACATTTTAGAATAAAAAACAGAATCTTCAGCAACCTACTTTTGAGTTTTTGTTTTATTTTGCATTTATTTCCTCTCTGTTTTGTTTGAGACTATTTGGAGAAGGTCTGGCAACTTTTTTCACTGACTAATTTATCTAGTTTTGTATGACCTAAACTAATTTAGAATAAAAGAATATGAGAGCTGGTAGGAAATGTAGAGATTATCCACACTGACTCTTCATTCCACTGCTCAGTAACTTGAAGCCCCAAACATTAAACGAAGTGTCCAAAAGTCAAAGAGCTAGTAAAAGGCACAGCTAGGCTAGAACTCCACCTCTTGAGTGTTTTCTCTGCTCTACCATGGGATCACCCTCATCTCTCTCAGGATGAAACAAAATTCTACAGAGCCTGATAATCAGAACTTCTAACTCCTCTAAAGATACTAACTGCATTTGGGAACTGCACTTCTGACAAATGAATTACTTAGGAATGTTCTGTTTAGTGACCCCCACTGCTTGTCAAACTATTTGTTTTATTTCTTCATGTCTAATTCTATCTGAATGGACTCAGTACCTAGTTTATACCATTTTTAATGGGCAACCTCATATGGCACATACAGTTGGCCACTGAACAACACAGGTTTGAACTGCATGGGTCCACTTACATGCAAATTTTCTTCCGCCTCTGTCACCCCTGAGACAGCAAGACCAACCGCTCTTCTTCTTCCTCAGCCTACTCAATGTGAAGATGACGACAATGAAAACCTTTGTGATGATCCACTTCCACTTAATAAGTAGTAAATATATTCTTTCTTCATTACGATTCTCTTAATGACATTTTAATAACATTTTATTTTCTCTAACTTTATTATATGAATACAGTATATAATACACATATAAAATGTGTTCATTAACTGTTTATGCTATTGGTCAACAGTAGGCTATTAGTAGTTAAGTTTTGAGGAGTCAACAGTTACACATAGATTTGACGGTCTTAGGTCAGTGCCCCTAACTCCCATGTTGCTCAAGTTTCAACTGTATTTACTTTAAGTTTATATGTCAGTCATTAGGCTAAGCACTTTATATTCATTATCTCATTTAATCATCACAACAGTTCCATGAGTCAGACAATATTACCACCATTTTTCAGATAAAGAAACTGAGACTTAAAGAAGTTAGTTAACTGGTTCAAGGGCATGCATCTGAACCAGGTCAATCTGATTCCAGCATGCAACGCTTGACACATATGCTTCTCAGAGCTACTTCTCAACTACTTATCTATGCTTTCAAAACTTTATGCCAATTTTTTGTTTTGTAAAAAAAAAAAAAAAAAAATTCTAGAATCCTCAGTCTAATATTCAGTTTAAGGAGCAAGTGGGCTTTACCCAAAACCACCTTACTATCAGTAATACAAACACTATGCATTACCTTGTGAGGAAACGTATCAAGAACAATGTCATGAGACTGACCCTTTCCAAACTTTAACTAGCTTTTGGCCCTGGGGACTGAAACCAACTATGAACCAAACTATAGGAGCTCAATAGAGACATCCAGTCTTTTTACATTTGTCCCACTGCAAGAATTAGGGTGGTCAGGAATGGTCTCTTCATAACTAAGCAAGCAATGTTATGCTTCTTCTGAATTCCTGCCCCAATTATTTTTAAGTTCTGCTTTTAATGATTTAAAAGTACTTGCATATGAACTGGTTTCATGCTCCCCCACAGTGAAGAAGAGGGGCATGTATATCTTTATCTGATCCACTATATATGCAGAGACAGACTAGTGCAGTGAGCCAGCCATTTACCAGCTGAATGCCCTTGGGTGCATTACTCACTTCTCTACATTTCATCTATAAAATGGAGTTAATAATTATATCTACCTCATAGGGTTGTTATGAGGCTTAACTAAGCTATTTCTTATCAAGCATTCAGAACAAAACTCAGTGAGCATTACCTATTCTTATTGTAGTGATGGTAGACGTGGCAGTTATTATTATGAGAACAATCACAAAATTGGAGTGACATCTTTCACATAATTGATTCTGGTATTTAATGACTGTCAAAAAGAATCATTCTAAATTAACCATTCTAAACTAAAATTATTATTTTGGCTGCATTTCCCAAAATTAAATTTGTTCAAATCAATTTGTGACATTGTTATATCTAGTAATTAATTCACCTTAGTAGGTTCCTCAGAGACCCCATAAAATAAAATCCACTGAAATATTTTTAAGGTTTTCTTGTAGTTGTGAAAAATCATCAGGAACAGCATCTTTGAACACTTTTCATGTCAAAGTCATATCCTTCATGCGTTATGATGTGGAATTGTGCACATAAAGCTCGACCACATGCCGAGGCTGACCCAACTGCCTTTTTAGGAAAATTCAAACTTGTCTCTAGGTCCTCCTGCAGTCATCTCAGTGCTGAGGCAAGATGGTCTTTCTTCCAAACAAGAGTCCAGATCCATTTTTTCAAGAGATTAACAACTTTACCACTTGCTTAACATGACGCCCTCTAGTACAATGATAAAGCACATGCTAATTAGAGCCAGGAAGATCTGTGTCTGAATCCTGCCACTGAGAACCTGTATGTCTTTCAGTCATTTAACCTCCGTGAGCCTCACTTTCCTTATCTACAAAATGGAAATAAGTACCTTCCTTATTGGGCTTCTGGGAAGACTAAAGAAGGTAGTGTATAAAGTGCTTAATATTCAATAACAACAACACATAGCCACAGTTAACACTCTGGGGAAACACTCTCAAGCAGCACCACTACATGAGCTTTTCTACAACTCACCTCCTACTGAAGCCTAGATGAGAGAAATGATGTTTACAGAAGACCAACCTATAATCTGGGTCCTGTAAAACATATCCTTTGATAAAGTAGAAACACTAGAAGATTATATATACTTGCATTTAGTTAATTTATGTCTCTAACACATTATAGGCAGCATGAATAGAGTGGTGAGGACACAGGCTGTAGAATCAGACAAGGTCTGGATCTCAATTGCTGGCTTACTCCTTACTAGCTATGTGACCTTGAAGAAATAGTTTAAATTATTTGAGGATGAGTTTCCTTATCATTAAATGGTCACAATGATACCTTTAAAAGATAGTTGTGATCATTAAATGTTCATGAGGGTTAAATAAAATAAAATATGCAGAATAAAATAAAATATGCACTAGTAGAGTGCCAGACACATAATAGGCACCCAGCAAATGTTAGCCCCCTTGCAATGCATTTTTATGTTATTGAGTAGCTATAAATTTTTGTTGAGAGCATTATCTTCATTTATTCTTATTGCTCCTTATCTATGGCCTCAAGCAAAACAATTATTTTGAATACAATCCTGGTAAAATCTCCACTTCTCTGTAGCATGTTTTTCCTTTTCTAATAAGAAATATGTAACTGATTGTGCCTCTTTTTATCTTGGCTGCCAGGAAGCTCAAAGACAAATTAAATTCAACTGTAGGAACAATATTAATCCTAGTGGTTCTGGATATTGTGTGTTCTCCCTGGTTTTGGTTTCTATTTCCACCCATATTTTATTATTTCAAGACCCCTCAAATCTTTTGTAGAATGTGTGAAGCTATTAACTAGCCAACACATTAATTCATTTCCAGGAGAAGATATCACTGTAGGTACTGTAAAAAGAGCACCAGATTTGGAATGTTCAAGTCCTAACTATTTCTCACACTTGTCCCCTCTCTGGAGGTAATTCATTTCACCTTTCAGTTCCATATTTTCTCATGTAAAGCAGAAATAATAACCTCTAAAGATCCCTCAGAATCATTTATGTATACAAGTATGCTTTGTAACCTGTCAAGCACTATGTAAAGGTCAGGTATTATTATTTTTATAATCAGAGAAGTGAACATTTAAACAAGTGAAGGTGTCCACATAGACATAATCTATGGTGCAGCACTGAGGACCTCTGCAGGCAAACGTGAAAGATGTGTAGTGGTGGGCACCCACAGCAGCCACCATGCTTACCTAGGCTGTCCAAAAAGCTATAGCAGGGATCCCTGGAAGAGAAGAGGCAGGATGGAAATAAACGTAAACACTTCAAGGGGCAATCCAAATTCAGTAAGTATCTCAAGCTAATTTGTTCTTTTGCTTTTAATCTAACTATTTGCTTAGAAGACAGTGCAGATGAGACCATGGTTTGTTCCCCAATGCGCCTATGAGCTTCACCCCTCACTCTCACCAGGTCCATGCAAGGAAAGGTTGAGGGGAGCAAGGGGGCTTATAATGTGGGAATCCAATATCTATCCTTAATCCCCTACTAAGGACAGTGGATACATCACATAACTGCTACATCCAAAAGTATTCATATACTAATAATGTGAGTCAGAGTAGGGGATGTTTTTAAGTTCAGTTTGGGTTAGAACCAAGTAGCTCTTAATAACAAGGAGTGTGTTTCTACATTTTTAAGTAATTTGCTGATTTATTCCAGGAGGTCAAATGTTCTCACAGAATCCCCAAGTCTTTTATTCCAAAACCCATCCCCTTCACTAACAACTTAATGTAGCAGCCACTTGCCATAGAGAAGAGAAAGAAGGAAATTCCTGGTATTTTGGAAAAATAACAAGGTAGAAGCTGGAGTTAAAAGTCACAGGTTCGGCCAGGCACGGTGGCTCATGCCTGTAATCCCAGCACTTTGGGAGGCCGAGGCGGGTGGATCACCTGAGGTCAGGAGTTCGAGACCAGCCTGGCCAATATGGTGAAACCCCGCCTCTACAAAAAATACAAAAAAAATTAGCCAGGCATGGTGGCAGGCGCCTGTAATCCCAGTTACTCGGGAGGCTGAGGCAAGAGAATCGCTTGAACCCAGGAGGCAGAGGTTGCAGAGAGCCGAGATTGCGCCATTGCACTCTTGCCTGGGGGACAAGAGCGAGACTTCATCTCAAAAAAAACAAAAGGTCATAGGTTCAAGTCCCAGCTCTTCTCCTTGCTAATGTGTGAATGTGATTAAGTTACTTAATGATAATAACTAATATACACTAAGCTGTATTATTTGCCAGTGCCCTTTGAAAGCTTTATACTCAGGTAACCTTCACAGCCACCTGGTGAGGTATATTTCTTTATCATCTTACCTCACAGATCATAAGAATGGAGACTTAGAGCAGTCAAATAACTTGCCCACCATCAAAAAGCTCGTAAGTAAAGTATACTGGGATCTAAACACAAACTATGATTCCAAACCTATGGTCTTAACCACTGTATAATAGTTTTTTAACAAATTTTGCTTTCTTCATTTGTAAAATATGGGAACAATAACACTGGCATTATATTTCTCACAAGGTTCTTACGAGGATTAAACATAATCATGGACATGACAGCCTTTATTAAGTCTATAGTACATGACAAATGTTATGTGTTCCCACTTAAGTCCACGCACATTTCCTAACACCAACTACTTGCTAGGCAAAGACACGCAATGCAATATGCCAAAAAGAAGTTACTTCTACATGTTCTAAACTCAGAAAAGAAAAACAAAAAAAAAATTTTTAAAGACATCTGTGAAAATGATTGACTGCTGTAATAAGAGCAGCCATGGCCAAGCTGATGAGCAACGGGAAAAGCCCGTTCAGAATCTGCCCACGCCCTTCAGAAAGACACAACTGTCACCTAAACTGCTGGAATTTCAAATACGGTAAAAGCTATTATACTGCTACGATCATCCATTTCCAAGGCAACACACTTTCAAAGGAGTTTTCTCTAGAATTCAGTTGACTTTAGACCAATCAAGTGGAAAACAACTATTCATAGCTGTAATTTTCTAATTTTGAATATACCCAGCTTTGGAGAAAGGAATAATGGAATCCTCCAAGATTTGACTGCACCCTATCAAAGGCTCCTCATTTTTAGCCCAACAACTCCACTATGTCAGCTTCACCATATAGTTAGTATAGAGGGTCAGACCAGAAGTCCAAAGACCTTGTTCTAATTCTGACTCCCAACACAGCATGTGTGACCCCAGGCAAATTGCTTAGCCTGTGGGAACCTCTGATTTGTATTTCTAAAACAGGAATAATGTTTGTTCTGATTGCATCAAGGGCTATGGAACAGTTAGGGTTCTGTGTATGAAAGCTTCTATATGTTATACAGCACTACACAAAAATAAAACATTTTGCAACATATAGTCAACTCGGCTTAGTCAATTCCCTGAATGCTCTCTGAACTATGCACAAAGACCCAGAGAAAACTTTCAACACCATCCAAAATAACTTTGATGGAAAACTGCAACTTGCAGCAAAGGAGAAAAAAGCAAAGTGTGAAAACATAAAAAGTGCTCTGAGAAACATTTTATTACAGTCATTGAGGCCCTCCTGAGACCTTTTCTGATTTATTTTTAAAGAAAATACATTTCCTGATCACAGACTTCAAAAGTACAATGAACAAAAATACTCTGTTGTACTTAGTAATAAAGGTTTCAAAATTCCTCTGGCTAAAGAAAATCTCCCTTTGCATCAGAAATGTCTCCTCTTGTCCTAACTATGACAAAATAAGCTAACAAACCAAAACCAAAGTATAAATCGCCATAAACACTTCCATGCTCTGGTGACATATGTAAAGTCATTTTGGATGGAAGTCATTGAGGGAGCAGAAGCAGGGCTGAGGTTTTGTGTCCTCTTGACCCCGTCATCTGATCTCTTCCTTACATCACGTGAGTCACAGAAAGAAAAGGCCTGGGTATGATTTACAGCCAATGCTACTGAAATATTCACCCAGAATGAATTGCCCCTCCAACCTTCTATACTTCTAAAATTGTAGAATTGGTATCCTTAAGGGATTATCTTGGCTGCCAGTGGAGTAGTACATGAAAATAGACAAAATCATAGAGCCACTTGAGAAGATAAGAATGCACCTCACGTGTCAATGCCAAAAGCTTTTGCTGAGATTCACTAGTGGCAAAAAAAAAAAAAAAACACTACTTTATTTGGCACACTGATATCATAGGGATAAATATTTGCAGAAAAGGTTGTAAGACGTAAGCAGAAGTTGGGAGTGGTTCTGCAGATAAACAATGTTGAGAAAAAACACAGAATCATAACCATAAAGCTCCATTTAAACTCAGGTTAAAAATCAGTACTTCAACTTACTGTATGCCTTATATATAGATGTGCTTTTATCACGGCATTTAATACACATAATTATTCACCTGAAATTGGTACGTTTCATTTTCTTTTTTTTTTTTTTTTTTTTTTTTGGCAGACTCTCACTCTGTCATCCAGGCTGGAGTGCAGTGCCATGATCTCGGCTCACTGCAACCTCCGCCTCACAGGTTCAAACAATTCTCGTACCTCAGCCTCCTGAGTAGCTAGGACTACAGGCACACACTGCCACACCCAGCTAATTTTCATATTTTTAGTAGAGATGGGGTTTCACCAAGTTGGCCAGGCTGGTCTCGAACTCTGACCTCAGGTGATCCACCCACCTTGGCCATTTCCTCAACTATTAGTCAAAGATAATGAAATTATTTTTTAGATGGAACTCTCCTCAATGAGGCCTCACATACTTGGTCAGCGTTGATGGCCTGCCTTAGATAACCACTCTTGTACTCATCATGCTTTCTCCTAGCCCAGAGCCTTGTTTTGTGCTCTTCTTGTGACCTGCAGTATTTTTTTCACTTAGAGCCTTCACCAAAATTTTTTTTTCTCATCCTTCAGATCTCAACTCAAGCATAACTTTCTCAGAGAAGCCTTTCCTAACCTCCCTACCTTGATCAGAACCTACCTTTTATCAAATCTCACAGCACCATGGGCCACACTCCAACAGTACATACCAAAGGTAGAACTTAACATTTATTTGTATGGGTATTTGATTAGTTAGTGTCTCTCCAAACTGACTACAAGCTCCCCAAAGGTAGAAAGTCTTTAATTTTGTTCACTATCATCACCCCAACATCTAGCACAGTACTTGGTACATGGTGTAGACCTTCAATAAATATTTTTGATGAAGAAATGGATGGATGAATGAGGCATCTCATCCTTCCTGATACTGATACTGATGTAGTTAGCAATTACCACATTCTCTTAAATTTATCTGATTTGTGTTATTTCCCCCATCAAAATGTCAGTTTTTATAAAATTTTCATTTCTACAGCCCCAGTGCTCAGGACTATGCCTAAAAAGTACTCCATAAATATTTCTTAGATTGGATTAAAGTGAGCTGAATTGAAATGAATTGACTTGCACTGCACTGAATTGAAGTCTCAGGGATCTCGCTGTATCTCTTTCCTCATCCTGTTACAGTGGCTAGCCAGGTGCCTGCCCCAGTACCATGAAGGATGATGACAAGCTTACAAGTTTACAGTTCATACAAATAGATCATATCTCAATGAGATCATGCATTCATTTGGCTTTCTGGCCAGAAAAAAAAGAGTCGAAAAGCAGTTACATTAGCTTATTTCCTCTCGGGGAACCATGGAGAAAAGAGTAAAAGTCCCTATTTACCAAACAAAATGCTGAGAAAATATTTTTCCATTTAAGAAGATGACAAATTAGTGAAAGTGACAAAAATAAATAAAAACTTACCACATACTCAAAAAGCTGCACAATTGCCTAAAAGCCAAACTGTAATTGTCAATGTGCTGGCATTTGGCACAGAGTTCAGGATTTCAAGGAAGCAAGCCACTCTTTTATGAACACTAACAGAAATGTCACAAGCAACTTTTGATTAAACTATGATTGTCACAGTATATAGGAATGAACTAACATATGGTATTTTTAAAACAAACTACTAACCACATCCAGTGGTTTCACAATTAAAGAATGGTTCATTGCTTACAAAAATTCCCCTAGACCCAGCTGTCTTCCAAAAAAGTCCCACTGCCTGACTCTGAATTTCCTCTGTCATCAGGCAGACTACCAAGAGGACAGCCTTGGATTTGGTGTGGACGCTCAGGGTAGCATCTTTGTTAAAGCTGGACCTTAGTCCAGCTTTATCTTGTGGCTGAACAAAGACTTGAGGTAACCTCCTATAAAAAGTATAAACTGAATTTTATACTTTTTAAAGTATAGAATTGAAAGTTATATTAAATAATCTGCTAGAAGACTAGGGTATGTTTAAAAAGAAATTTTAGAAAGCTAAAGATATTTATCATATGGTATGCTGGTAATTTTAAAAATCAGGTATTAGGAAAAGGACTAGCATAACTATAAGACAAGGCCCAAGTTTCTTATAGGAGGAACATCTGGTAGAGATGAGTCTAAAACCAACACAAAGAGGTAATGATAACATAAGAATAAAGGGAAAATCGTTAGAGAATCACTATGATCATTTGAAAATCATGGTGAAAAAACTATCCCTAGGAAACTAAAGATAAGGCAGGTAGAGGCCACTTGAAACCGGTTTGAGGATTGGATGTAGAGAGCTGGTCCTATTAAGTTATAGAGAGCTCTATTTTGAGGGGGTAAGATGTTAGCCCTTGCCATTCACCCAGTGATTTTTCTTTAATCTCATTGTCTTTCTTGATGGCATTCTTCTACTTCCTCTGCTTCTTTCTCAGAATAAGTCATCTCCTCTCTCTCCTTTTACTTTCAGTGTTATCCCTGCACTTCCCCCTCTATTCCCTGTGACTGGCCAAAATACAGAAATCAATGACATTTTTAAAACTCAATTGTTATTTAAAAATAAATATAGTCTCCAGGTTGTTTTTTCTTCTTATACATTGCCCTGATTGATTTCTTTTTCATCTGAACTTGTATGAGCCTTTTACAAAATCAAAGGTTCCCCACTCGCACTCAGTCACTAAAGACAGCACCTTCTCTCCATCTGCCAGAAGAGGAAAGCATCTTGGCCACTTCTTCCTCTACACAAAAATGTACAAAGAACATCCTCAAATTTATCCTATTGTATTAACTGCTTAGATGTTTTTACTAATGTCAGAAAGAATCATAAAATAATAGGATAAAAGAGGTTTAAGGAAAATATAGCATAGACAGATTTCCAAAGTCAGTTTCACGAAGAGCAAAAAATCTATAAACCTTCCAAGTGTGGTTGGAGCATGCAAACAATAGCTCAGAAAACTTTCCGCCACACTTTTTGAAAACTTTGGTTAGCATTTGATCTAACTGAAATGGCCACTGGAATGCCAGCTACCTATCTTCAGTCTTTCTTAACCAGCGTATCTTTTGCTCAAAACCTATATTTAGGAATCAGAGGAGCAAGGAAGAGTATTAGCTGTGTCTGTGTGTGGACATCAATAAAAAATAATCTAAAATCCTTTTGAAGCGTTTTTGCCCATCTGCTTGGTTGTTGTTGTTTGTGGCATTCAGCAGTGTCACAAGAAGTAACAAAGTACAATTAGACAAATAATTGACTTAGGATTTTATAGTTGCTCATGCATGTGTTCTGGATACTGGGTGAATCTGCAGTAAATTTCTAGTTATAGAAACTGCTATTTCCATACCTTGGTAACAGAAATTGCCCTATTTTCTGAGGAAAACAACTTCAGCTTTGAACGAACACAGATAGCTAGACAGCCCACATGTTTATTGAACATTTGCATCCAGAAGTCATATTTTCCATTACACTTAAATTATTCCTACCCAAAGCCTCATAAATGAAGTAGAATCAGTTAAATATAATTGCTTTATCTTGTGGTCTTTGTGGTAAAATTTTGATAAATGACAAAAGATAATGTTGATACAAAGTGTTTAATAACCATACCATCACCATCAGGAGTAGTTTCTAAAGTAAGGATATCATGTGCAATGTGTTTTTTTAAATAATAGAATTCTGCTAATTGGCAAATAGCAAAAGAATAGAACATTCCAGTTATGCTCTTGTTTCAGAATCAGTAAATCATAATCCTGACAAGGGTGCTAAAGTCGTCTTATTTCATCTCTGAAAGCAACATGGACCTTAATCTGTATATCTATCCCAGATACACATATAGTACCAACTCTTAAAGTTCTCCATGTAAAAAAAACTCCGTAAACAGCCTCAGTGACACATTCAGTAATTAACAAATATCACTGCCATAAGTAACCTCTTTTATGCTCTATCCTCACTCAACACAGTGGAATATGAACCCTAAATAAATAAACGTAAGCAAAGGCAGGCTTATTCCAACTCAGAAAGCTATACAGTTCTTTAAAGAAATGCTGTCTTATAATATTTTGCATTCCAACACTTACCTTCATGTTTTCAGGCATTTTAATATTTTAATATATTTCCCATGAGAAAAAAAATACACAGGTAGCACTTTTATCTCTGTTTTTAAAACATGGACAATTTCTATTTTAATTATGTACAAATTAGTTATTGCAAATTGTAGAACTACAGCATAAAAAAAAGACTTTTCCTGGTATTCTCTCTTTTCACTGCACCATGATTCAACTCACTCTAGTGGATAGTTCTTTGGTTATTTATATTTTAATCACTTTTCAGTAAGGATTTAGGTTGAAGGGACAGCATTTTCTTAACCAAGATAGTTGTAAATTTTCTTGGATAGACCAGATTATTTTAACCTAATGGGTAATTTCTGGGCATTTTATTTACCTATCCACTCAACAAATATGCTATTGCAGAACATGATTCAAAAGAAGCATGCAATATTGCCTCTGCCTTTGAGTCTCTAATGATAATACTGAAGAGATGACATACATCTGAATGACAGAGGTAAGTCACCATTTGAAGCATTACAGATCTAAGTATCAGATTGTGTGATGTAGATAATATTTGCTGCAAGAGTTCAAAAACTGGGGAAGTTATTATGAGTTCATAAAAATGAACTTAAGGTGGACTTGCTGAGACACAGTACATCTATAATTTTCATTAAACTACATAAAATATTGAAAGTAGCAGAGGAAACTTTGTTACATTGTTGCTTTACTCATTACTTTAAGTAATGATGAGCAATAGAAGGATTGTTTGTTTGCACCGCATGTTCTCACTCATAGGTGGGAATTGAACAACGAGAACACATGGACACACCAAGGGGAACATCACACACCGGGGCCTGTTGTGGAGTGGGGGGAGGGGGGAGGGATAGCATTAGGAGATATAGCTAATGTTAAATGATGAGTTAATGGGTGCAGCACACCAACATGGCAAATGTATACATATGTAACTAACCTACACGTTGTTCACATGTACACTAGAACTTAAAGTATAACAAAAAAAAAAAGAATTGTTGGCTAGATACACAAAACAAGGTCATTTTTCTATTCCCAAAGAAATGACACCCGGGGGGAAAGGGGAATAAATACTGTTTGCTAGGAAAAAAAAAAAAGGATTGTTTGTTTGTTATTTAATTAAGGAGAGACTATAGAACTAATATTTTAGATGTCTGGCAGCCTTGTCTGAAATAACTCCCTTCTATTTCAAGGATGAACTTAACGCTGAAATTCCAAATAAGAAGTATTGCCTTAGGAATTCAAAGGAAGTGGCAGACATAAGAGAAACTTTGAAGGAAAAACCAACAGCGCTCAGTGCATGGCTGGCTATGGAAGAAAAAGAACAGAGAAGGATAAAGGATAACTTGGATCTTGATTCTATATTAACCAGGAAAATGGAGACTCCTTGCTCGCAACACCTCTATAAAAGTGATGAAAAGTCAAGTAAGACTCCTATCCATGGGAAAGTTATTAAAAGAGCCTAACATTCCTGCCTCCAGATTGTGGTCATGGAAGAATTCCGCAGAATTTATTTATAGAGTAGGCCCGTGGTCCCTCACCCCAACTACTTCTGCATTTATGAGTTCACACTCATAAAGCCCTGAATTTAAATCCCTGGTATTAAGAACCCTTGTTCTTTAAGAATTATTTCCTTCTATATGAAAAAATTCCTAAACAGAATACTATTTCAAGAAGACCCTTGCCAATATCTTTCTTTTTTTCAGTGCATTCAAATCACACACACTCACACAAACTCACAAATACACATTCAAGCTTCCTGCCTTGTAAATTTGAATCCCAAACCACAGGATGTGACCTGCCTTCCGCTTAGGTGGTAATGCCTGTGGCAGACAGTCATTTATACCCCATTTACTTCACTAAAGTAAATTTCACACTGAAATTCTGCACAGTATTCTGGTTTCCCCCCATTTTCCACCCTAAGTCACAATCTCTTTTTAGCCCTGAGTACCCCAGCACGTGGAGTACACTAGAACCCTTTGAGGTCTCCTGAACTCATAAGTCACTATAAATAGCAACAACATCAACTCTCCCATGACACGTGTAAACACACTATTCATAACATCTCATGGCATGATAACATGGAATAACTATTAGAATAGAATAGCCAGTGGCAACAAGAAATGAATAGTGTAAAATCTGCCATTTGAAGGGCACTTCAAGGTGACTTCAAGAGAGCTGCATTTCAGAAACTCAAGGCTCTCTAAGAGACTTATGCAGTTAACTGGCTAAAGAAGCAGAAGCACTATGACACAGTCCTCTTGTATTCATCAGCATCACAGAGGAATAAACAACAATTATTTGTACCACACAAAACTCAACATTGTTGAGCCAACCCATTGCCACCAAAAACACAAGTATGCCAAATATTTTTCCTTTCTGCACAACACTGCCTCCAAATTGCTGACTTGTCCCACCCAACAGCCCTTCTTAACCAGATTAATTTCACAAAGAAACACAAAGAAAGAGCCAGAAAGAGATCCTTCCTATAAAAGACAGAACAGTCTATTTGATTTCAGGCATCCAGAACGGGGAATTACAACTGCCGACTACATTCAAGGACACCCTTGGTACACCAAGCCACTTGCTGGTGGCAGTATTCCACAAAAAAGAGCAGCACAAGAGACAGCACCTCCGCCCCTTGAAGTCCTTGTTCCCTTGGTCCTCTCACCTGCCAGCCAACATGCAGACTGACACTCACTGGCAAGATAAGAGACTGAATTTAGGTTGCTTCTCCCAAATATGCCGTTAGGAGCCAAGAGGCAAGCCGACAGCTAAAGCAAAAGAACACCTAGTGAGAATTTGTGGCAGAAAAGACCAGAAGAGCTTAAAGAATAGTGGTTATTGTTTACAAGGAATTAAGCTCTACAGAGTTTTAGCCTCAAGTTTTTGGCATTACCTGTGTATGATGGATAGGAAAAGATAAGCTTGAAGAAGGCAATCATAGTAACTCAAAATAATAACTGCTAACCATTATTGCTGACTATATGCAGTGCTCACTTCATGTTCAGAATACTATGATTAAAATCGATCATCCCCTTTTTACATATGAGGAAACTAGAGCACAAAGAAGTTAAGTAAATAACCAAGGTTACACTGCTGGTATGAACTGGGATTCAAACTCAAGTAATCTGGCTCAAATATGCACTCTTAACCACTCTGATATGCTCCCTTTCCAGTAAAATTACAACACAAGTGTCCCTTCTGAAAAGGCAAACTATAAGTTTTAAAACATTTTTTAATATAAAAAGCTTTTGTACTCAGACCTAAAGACAAAGTACTTCCTCCTACTTATATAAGGTGAAAAATAGAGAAGGGGATGAAAGAGATGGTATAGTTTTATTGTGTTTGTGTTTTGTTTTTTAAACTGGGACAGGTCTACCTCATTTTCATACATTTCCAAAGCCTTTTCTCCTATATATAGATCGATTTTTGAGAATACCAATGGCATGTAGAAAATTAAAGAAACCTTATTTTATGGTATCAAAATTAAGGATCTTGCCTGAAAACATTTTAAAAATCAAGAAAAAGTACAAATGTACCCAGAAGTATGAGGTCAGGTTGGGAGGGGTGTGCACTGGGAAAAGGGGAAGTCAAATGACACAACACCAAATATTCTTGGCTCTTATGAAAAGCTACTCTGTTCATTTACCCGGAAGCACCAAACAAAAGCAGCTGCCCATTTCTCTGTTTCAGTTTCCTGAATATAACTGGATCACCAACCAGCATCCATTGTCCCAGGCTCACAGAACAATGTTCACTAGCATAAATCCGTCAGTTCTGGTACACATCCAAAAAGCTAAAAAAGAATACCACAAGACTGAATGAGTGTCTGTATGGACATACCTAGCGCTATGATTCCACAACGGGCAAGACCTGTGTGTGAGAGGCAGTTAGCACCTCCAAGCATGAATGCATGTTCATGCTTGTCAAGAAATATCTTACACATCAGATCAAAATGCTGAACACGATGTTCTGATTGTAGCTTTGTTTCCTACCATCTTACACATCTTCAGGATCTCTACAGTCACAAAGTAGCCTGTGATGCCCCCATAAGTATCCCTGGACACTAACAAAATGGGAGGCACAGAGGCCAAAACCATGTAGGCTGGGAAGGTGTGCTGTGTTTCCAAAGCCTATCTCAGCCAGGACCACCTTCCCACCCACTTTTTGGGCAACCCTCAGAGGATGGCAGCTGCTAACTTAGAAAAAAAAAATGCACAGTGGAGGAGGCAAAAGGATTATTTTTAAGAAAGAGCACAATCTAACTTTTCTCTCAACCACCCACTCCACACCACCTCCTCATTCCCTTGTCTCTCCTGCTTGTTCTTCCATTTCACTTTCCTTCCCCAGCTTCTCTCTCCCCATGGCTCAGTGCACCACGCTCTCACACACGTTTCCTTCTCTGTGTCCCCAGCTGGGACACCAGCTCTGACGCCACACTGGGAATAGCAGCTGTGAAAGGACTTGGAGCTGCTGCTGAGCTCAGAGGGGGATACGAAGCTAGCTCGCTTCCTCCTCAGAGCTCCAAATGTGTAAAAATCAAACACTCATTTATTTTTTAGAAACCCGGTCTTGACACCAAAGCCATGAAGAAAATAGAAAGCGTTAGGTTATAAACTAAATGAACCTGTTAATTATGCCATCTCCTTAATGTGCCTAAATACTGGAAGATATTTCGTTTACTTCTTATAAATGCCCTTTCATGTTTTTGTAGAGACAGGGTCTCACTATATTGCCATGGACGAAGCACAGCAGCTATTCACAGGGGCAATCATAGAGCACTACAGCTTCAAACTCCTGGGCTCTGATGATCCTCCCACCTCAGCCTCTGGAGTACCTGGGACTATAGGCATGTGCCACGGTGCCAGCTCATGTCACCTTAATATGGCTTCTGAAGGGGGGCTGCCTGCTCTGTGGAACAGTGAGCATTTTTAAGTGTATATGAAAAATTAATGTGCCTTGCGGTTCAGTTTCATCCCTCACCTGTGGTTAACAAGCAGCTCTACACACTTGGGAGTTACCTACCCAGACCAAAATCCCACTTTGGCGATAGACAAAATAATGAGGCACTTTCCAAAGTGGGATAATTAAAAGCGAAGACCAGATTTTATGTGTCAAGGGAGAAAGGCAGGGCAGGGAAATATAAATACGATGTTCCAGGCTTAAAAACAAGAAAATCAGCTGGATCTCTATCTAGGATATAAGAAATATTTAGACCAATTAAAGCAATGCTTACGTCTTTCTCTGTAGTAATTCATTCATTCAGTTACTCCTCAATAAACACATATGAAGACCATACTATGTGCCAGGCATTGTGCACCGCCAAAGATAACAAAGTGAACAAGACAACCTGATCTTTGCTCTCATGGAGTTTACAATCCAGCAACAGCTCAAGACAAACCTGTAAGCTCTCAAAAATCACATGTTAAAACATATATTCTGAAGGAAACATAAGGCGTTGGGAAAGAATGATGAAGGGGAATCTGCACTAGAGAGAGTGTAAGGAAAGGACTCTCTGAAGAGGTAAAATTTAAAAGCCAGAACATACAGGAACAGAAAAACTAACCAGGACAAGAATGGGCTGACCATTTCAGGAAGACAAGTTTGCACGAACAAAGGCCCTGAGGCAGAAAAGGTTTTAGCACCAAGGAACTCCAATATCAATGTATCTGGAGTAAAGTGAGCAAGGAGAGAATGGCACATCACAGGACTAGAAAGACACTGGGCCATGATGCCCAATTGAGGTTTTATTCTTAGGACAATGGGAAGTTTTCAGCAGAGGAAGGACATGATCCAATTTACACTTTATGATGATCAATGGTGCCTCTCTATGAAGAAATACTTAAAAAGCAGAGACTGCTGCAAGAGGTGATGATTCCCTGGACAAAAATGTAACCGCAAAACTGAAAAGAACAGAAAAATTCAGATCTATTTTAAATGTTGAACCAACAGAAATCATTGAAGGATTGCATATGAGGGTGAGAGCAAGGAAAGAATCAAAGGTGACTCCCATCAAGTTACTATTTATATGTGGGCTTTTTGGTTTTTGTTTTTCTCAGAAGTATAAGCATCACATCACGCACTGCCAGACACATGTGGGAACCTTGTCTATGGGACGTGATATGTCTATGGACATAAGCAACTCAAACACCATAGGTCACAGAACGACAGAAACTGTTATGTGGCTGTTCTTGAGAGACAATAATAGTATAGTAGGCAAGTATTTCATTCAGTTTTCCCACAACAATTTTGTCATCATGTTGGTGCCAGAGCCCTATGGCTTCCCCCAAAATCATGGGGTTAAATGTCTTTCTATATCTAGGTGCAAAAACTCTGACTTTTAAACAGAACTGTACCAAATAATTAACTACCAATCCATCAAAGCAGCTGAGGATATACAGCAATTTCTAACAGAATCTTCATGTCAAATTGGATAACTCATATCAAATATGCCAAAGGCACATTAGTGTATAACACTGATCAGCAGGAACAAAACTGTAAAATGCATATTTATAAATAATTTTTTTATGATCACTGAACAATTTAGTCCTTAACAACTGTCTCTCCATAGGATCCCTTCAGAAAACCAGTATACAACACAATGCAGTATTCCCCCAGGAAGAAACCTCTGAGGGGAAAGAGAATGGATTGCCTTGTTTATTTCACATGCTGTATTCAAACTGGTCCCCAAATGCCACAGAATGCAACAGTATTCTATGGTTGATACACATGCGGTCTCAGCATCTTCCTGATCTGTTCATTCCTTATGACCTACCTGAGTGCTGCTGGCACTGTTTCCACTGCCCTTCTCAAAAGCTGATATATAATTTTAATCTCAAAATTCCTGGGCCCATTTGTCTAGGTGAGCACCTCTTTACTTTTTAACATTAACAGTGATGATGCACTCTTGTTCTAATCTGAAGAATGAAAGACAAGTTATAAAAGACGCAGAGAGAGAGAGAAAGAGAGAGAGTAGACAATCACATGCACAATGGACAGAACACTTGACACTGGCTCAGGCCTTGACAGATGGATACAGAGTAAATCAAGATAAATGGTAGTCATTTATTTGGAAAAGAATGTTATCTTTTGTTCCTCCAGACTATTAACTGTGCCATGTTTATGTGTATTTTAAGGCCTTTTCTCAAAACAGACTCCACTACCTTAATCGATATATAAAGGATCCCTTTCAGACAGACTTTCCCCCAGTACTTCAGTGAAAAGTACATAACTTGAGTCTCCTGCCTTCTGGTCCTTCTAAGTCTTAAATTTATTTCAATGCTTTTAATTTAGATTTCACGATCCATCTCAAGCTCCCCTCCAAGCTTCTGTCTTTAATTCGATGGTCCACCTGTATTTCTCCTCTTAGCACCACACTTCTCTAGCTTCCTAAGCCACCTGCTCAGTTCCAACGGTGAGACTATAAAAAATTCACATCACTATGCCTCACACCCTCTTTAATTTAACTCTGTAAATTCACTTTTCAACACCCTTGAGCTGTTCATTCTAATTTGGCCTGTCATCACCTGCAATGACTGAACCCGATCTTTATCTGTGCCATCCATAATGCATTTTATTGCAGGGTCCATATTTCTGCAACTGTAGCAAAGACATGAAGAATGTACAGAGCTCTGCCAACATGAAAAGCTGTCACTGTGTAACTCCTGTTGGGGAATCTTCCAAAATTGGCATGTGTTTCTACTGCACATATTCATTCTCAGTTCAGCCACAATATTTGGCCCATGTAGCCAAATATTCTCCACATTAAAGAAACAAAAAGCAACATAAACATACATCTAAACACACAGCCTATCCTATCACTTGAATTCAAGGGTGTTCTTTGACCTCCTGCTATTCTGCTCTTAGTAACACTTTTATCCAGTGTATGACATCTAATACATTCAACATCTTAACAACTGTGTCACTCTACAGACCTCTCTTACAGGATGATTTTCCACAATTCCTATTTAAATCACTGACCTGGCTCATAACCTGGTTTTATGTCACCTGTAATGCTGACATTTGGTAAGATATGTAAATATATAGACATACATTCTCATCTTCACCTGCTGTCTCAACAGAATCTATTTCTAAGCATAAACAATGCAAAAAATTCTTTAGTCTTCCAGTTACTGTTTATTGCTGTAGTTAAATACCATCTGCAATACTACCCTATTACACATAAAAATGTAGAATACACAGCTATGCCTAAACTTAGTCAGGCCTTTTCTGATCAACTCAGAATCTTACCAGATGACCTCCTAGATTAACCTGCCGGTACAAGCAAAGCATCTCCACAGACACTATCCTTTAGAACAGATTCTAAACATCTCAGTATTACAGTGTCCCTCCCCTTTAGCCACAAGATTCAAAAAGGTGTCCTTCTCAAAGACGTGGGAGTGAGGCAGAGAGAGGCACCAACGCTCAGAGAGTACTCACTGAGAGGTTTTAGGATGCTGCTGCTGGATTCATCAGCATTTTCAATATCTGATTTGTCAGAGTAGTTCTCAGAGATTCTCTCCTTTTCCTTCTTTTCTTTGTGCCCTGTCTTTCTCTTGTGACGTCTCCTTCTCCTGTAACTCTTCGGCACATGGACTCCGATGTAAATGGTATGGTGGCCTAAGGAAGGTACACAAATCACCAGTCAGTTCAAACCACATTCTCTACTGCAGACAAATTGCACAAGATACACAGATCAGAAGAAAATGTCTATAAATTCAATGTTACCATTCTATATTTGGCAAACTCTAGAAAAATAAAATTTCCTCCCAATTTTTAATTAGCTTCAGTGTAATTCAAGCTAGTGGCTGACACTAGGACTCTGTGAGAGTGTACTCTAATTCTGTCCAGATAGACTACTTTTGTTTAGGAAAACCAAGGAATATCAAACTGGAAATCAGGAATCCTTCATGTTTGTCATACTCTGCCATCAATTAGTTGTCTGACCTTAAGCATGTATCTCTTAACCACTCTGGGCCTCTCATCATTTCTAGAAGGAGAGACTTAAACTGGGTAATCCCTAGAGGGCCCTCCAGTTTCAGCCTTACATGAGTCTATGATCATACTGGGTAGGGTTAGTGCCTGCTGGAAAAGGAGCTGCTGGCGCTGCAAAAATAAAGATTTAACTCAAAGTTCAAAAAGTCATTTTGCTGGGGGTAAGGCTTTACATTAAAACTTTTTTTTTTACCTAATCAGCAAAATAGAGACTTAGAACTGGGACAAACTGAGAAAAATAAGACATACTTGGAGAAAAGATTTTAGAAATACTCAAACGTTCACACTAGGAAACAGCTAAAATGAATGTCAGCTACAGTGCCATTCTCATTTTTCTTTTTTCGTTTCCAAAAGTTTCTAAAAACTGGTTGTTGCAATGATAAAAATAAACCGAGCCCAGCAAAAATTGCCTTGAAGAGAAGGGCATGAGGAAAAAAAGATTGTGAAATGCTTTCAGCTCTCTAGATGGAAGGAGCTGCAAAACTGACAAGTGGTATTATTTTTACAAAATCTAATAAGACAAAAAAGAAAGAAACTCAAAGTTCCACATCATTTTTTAAATTGAAAAACTTCTACTTTCACTTTAAATACAGCATAACTTCTGTATTTTAGGAACTACCATTTCAGAAATAATGTGAACATTTTTTTCTGAACTGCAAATTAGATTAGATTTTCTCATCTATGGGTTTTACTTCCCATTTCTGGAATTATTCCTTGATGACAACTTTGCAATGCCACAGCCAGTATCACGTACCTACATGCAAATACATGTACATACAGTATGTATGATACAAACTGTCATGAACTACTTTCCACAGTAACCTACGGGGTATATCTAAAAACACCATAATTGGCAGGGGTGTTTCCTTAAATTGGCAGGCTTAAAAGAATTATATACTCCGTCAGGAAAGATATTCCAGCTAAGCAATGCAGAACCTAAGTGAATGGGTTAGTATTCAAAAGAAGACATCAGATGCTTGAATGAAGTTGGAGGCATCTTTACATAAAGCAGGACCTCCTTCCCAACACACACACAGCAACTCAGCTACTACAAAACACAGTGAAATTCTCCCCACAGAATGTGTGCCAGTGAGAAGTGTATCTATCATGTCTAACCATTTGCAAGCAAATGGTTCTCATGGGAAAGCTATATTATACTAGGAAGTAGGAAATGTCTCAGAAACAATGTGAATTAAGAAACAGTGTCAATTGTTTCCTGTGCTCCAGTTACTGAGGGAGTCCTGAAGTTTTATCTCAAGTCTCAACAATGTAAGTGAACAAAGCCAACCAATTGCTTCAATAAATCAAACACGAAATGCTTGGTTGTTTTCAAGAAAACACACACAAATTAAGAGGTTGAAAAATTTTTTTAAACCTGTCACATTAAATATTTTCTATTCACATTATTAAATATGGCGGCTAAGCAAAAAATGGTAATTAAGCTATATTGCCATATTGATGTTATATAGAAAGATTTTTTAAATAATATTTACTCAAATCTGCATAGTACATTTGATCAAATCATTTAATAGACAGTCTATATGGGTGGATAAGATGCTAAGGTAAGATTACCGGCTAGGAAGTGTCATCATTGTCAATCTAATGAAACAGTTAGGCCAGTTCAGAGAGTGAGCCATCAAACCCTGGAGAGAAATGCACTTGACTTTTTGGAACCTACTTTGAGTTGTCATTATCACATAAGTGGTGCCATTTTGTTCGCATCGTGATGATAGGCATCCTCTCAGCAACAGATTCTGTCTATCCCCATTTCCTCCAACTCCTCCTTCTTGGTTTTCCCTGTGCACTTCCACACAGGTGTGGGAGCTTTCAGAATTGACACTGCACTGTGAAGTGCTATGGTGCCCAGAGGTCAAGCAGAAATGTTGTTCCTCTCAAGACATGCCAAATTTTAGGCATTTTAAAATCAGCTTTACTGGGGTGTAATTTATAAACAATAAAATCCACTCATTTTAATGATACAGTCAATGATTTTAGTATATTTACAGAGTTGTGCAACGATCGTCATAATCCAATTTTAGAACATTTCCACCAATCCAAAAAGATCCCTCATATCCATTTGCAGTCACTCTCTGTTCCCACTCCTGTCTAATGCAACCACTCTTGACCATTTTTTAAAACTCTTAGTGATGGCCTCTGCAAAGCTACCATTCTCTAGTACTCATATGGCAATGAACTTTTTGTAGACATCCTTACAGCACAATAAAATACAATATTCCCTGGATGAGGAAGATATTGCCTTCCAACAACTGCCAGAGGAAATCAAGCCACTGAGCTGAGCAATTCAAAACTTAAAGCATCCTCCTCCTCTCACACATGATTGGTAACTAAATTTTCCTTTTCTGTCTTGTGTTCAGGTAGAGGACAAGGAACATAGTTCCATGGTTAAGCAAATCTTGAGGGGCTCAGGGACAGTGCTTTCTGCTCCATCAGTTACTTCTCAGCCTCTCTCACTTCAGCTTCCTTGCCTATAAGAAGAGAGCAAGATAGCCTTGCTTTGGTGGATGGGGTAATATAGACATGCTGTCTCAAAGGGACAATCAAATACTTAATAAGCTATATGTGCCAAGTAACCAAAACACCGAAAGTAAAATGAGCTGCAATGGAAGCTTTCTCACTGCCCCCACAGAATACCTGTCATCATGATCAATAGAAGCATCATTACTGTTGAAAATATGCTATGATTGATGAGAACATCACATGTGGATCTCAATATTTATTTTCATTAAAATCTCTTTACCTGTTTAAGGGATATGTCATGAAGACTGATGACTATTTTTAAAATTATAACTCATAAAATGACTGCAAGCTCTTAGGGGAGTCACAAAGCTGAGGATATAGTATTGTTTTCCCTGTAATATGAAAAGGAGAAACTTGACAGACAAGCTTTCCAACCTAGCAAGGGACTACAAAACAGTAAGACCATTAAAGAATCAGGGATAGTTAACCTGCTTCTTATACAGAATTTTTAGGCTAAAAAAAAAAATTCTCCACTAGAAAACTCAGGAAATACTGCTTCCAAAGATAATGTAAAAAGGAGGAGTGGAAAAAATTTTAAGAGCTATAATGTATGAGGAAGAAGTGATTGTTTTAAATGTTATCAAAATAAATGTTACATTCTTGCTACTGAAACTTCATGAAGTAAAACTACTGGAATCTACATTTGACAGTGTTCATTTAGGTGTGCTGTCAAAGAGCATTCAGTCCTTGATTTGGCAGTGGCTTCAGTATCATGTGTTCAAATAAATACCCTGCATGCCTTTCTCTGACAGATGGTGCAAGTTCCCAACAAACTCTAAATATCTTGGGAATATCTCCCAATCCGTACCACAGCCAGTACTACTGGAAAGAAAACATGGCTTTCCTGGGGATCTCTGAATGTCAGAAATGATCACTACGTGATTCTTGTTTCTTCCCATCCTTACATGCTCCACCCCAGTTGCAAGTAGGAAGTACTATGATGTTAACTCATCCAATTATCCCAATTCCTGAAATATTTCTAACCTAACTTCATACTTCTCATAGTTGCTACAATGTTTTCTGGCAAACAAAAAACTTACACTTAGTAACTCTGGAGCCATTCAAATTAAGGTGGCTTTCACAAATACACATTTTGCTACCAAGGATGATTTAACACTTTGAAGTATGAAAACCTTCAAGCCAGAAAAGGGTTTTAGATCAGCCAAACTACAAATTCTATAGCTGAGTGGATGGTTAACAACATATGCCTCTATATGTAAGATACATCTATTAGCTCCTTCCTGGGAAACATGTTGCTGTGTTTACTGTACATACAGATGATAGCAACTATTTACTGAATGCTTACAAGCATGCCAGGCACTGCGAGGTGTTTTATATCTACCTCCTCATGCAATCCTGCTCCTATCCCCATTGTACAGGTGCAAAAACCACAGTTTGAGGAAGCCAAGGACATTATAACCAGTTAACTTTGTATGAAGTGTTCTCTTCATAAAACCCCACAGGAGAAATATGTCTCTGTTCTCAGTATCAAGACTAGTAGAGTGCTTCATCACTACTTTGATGGTGTGTTCTGTAAAACATACTATATTGATATCATAAATTTAATAACTTATTATGTCACCTTCCTCATTGGCTGCTAACAAGAGAATAGACAAATTTTAGGCAAACCCGTAGTGAGCATATAGAGTTTCATGATGTGCATTTTATACACAACCTCATTCTTCCAACTTTTCAACAGTTACTTTCCCTTCACCCTAAAGCTTTTTGGAATAAGGTAGTATATAATTTTTTAACCTGATATGTCAGTACTGTGTTCTATCTAAAGGATCACCAAAGGACAGGTAAAATCTTTACCCAGAAGTCTACCTTTCCCCACCTCCCACCATCCATCCCCTACCTCCAGCCTCTTACATACATCTCTAATTAAACACTGAGGGATGTTCCAGATTTGATTTATAGCCACACTCTTACTCTTTCAGCTGAATTTCTGTTCTCTCCAGTTCAAAGCAAAGATTCTACAACATGCAGCATTTTATATACTTCTTTCAGAACTAATCAGCAATATTCCCAAAATATGAGTTAAATACTGCCTTCCCTGGCTTATCTAATATAACCTGGTCTTCTGCCAAGATGCCCAAGACATGTTGTAGCTATTGCCAAGAAGAATGTAGGTAGAACAAAATTAAGAGATTTATTTTTTTTTATTAAGAAAAGAAAAATGTAGAAGAGGCAGAGACCCTGGATGAGTGACAGATTATAAAAAGATGCTGCAAAGACTTTACTTGTTGGACCAAAAAAAAATCTCAGTTAAAAGTATATGCATAAGAAAACTTAAACCAAACTATAGTATCAAGTCCAGGCACAGTGGACACTGTGTGGTTGACACTTTTATTTAACAAGAAATGGACAAGTATGTATAATCCTAAACACTTTAATAAAATACAAGTGATTTTTTTTTTTGAGACAGAGTCTCGCTCTGTTGCCCAGGCTGGAGTGCAGTAGCACGATCTCGGCTCACTGCAGCCTCTGCCTCCCCAGTTCAAGTGATTCTCCTGCCTCAGCCTCCTGAGTATTACAGGCATGTGCCATCATGCCCAACTAATTTTTTTGTATTTTTGGTAGAGGTTGGGTTTCACCATGTTGGCCAGGCTGGTTTTGAACTCCTGACCTCAAGTGATCCACCCACCTCGGCCTCCCAAAGTGCTAGGATTACAGGCACAAGCCACCACGCTCAGCCAAAATACAAGTAATTTGTTAGCTTATTATTCTCAAACCCATAAGAGTGTCCATAAGCAGCTCTAATAAGATACAAGCAAAGTAACATTGCTAATTTACTGGTATAAATACCAGCTCATGAGAAGAAAACCCCCTTCAAAAAGCACAGCGTAATTTTGCAGTTACCGGGGGTAAACCAGCCCTTTATGAAATTTTGCATGAGGGTCCAGACTCAGAACAAGGGATGATTTCTATTTTTATATATGGATAAGGGCAATTTTTTTACATAAAAAATAATGTGTTTATTAATAGATAATTACGTATTACATATGTCATTTATGTATAGATAATTTTGAATACTGATAAGTAATTTATTTTAATTTTAACGCTACCAATTACACAGGACCAGGCATGCAAGCAAATGACAAATGTGATGAAAAACAGGGAAATACTTTTCTTCCCACTGAACTGCATGGGAATTTTATATACTGAAAGCCTCCCAGAAATCCTCAAGGCAACCTGAGGTTCCCCAAGCAAGACTGATAAGAAATCTTAGCTTGTTACTTGATGTTCACTGAGCACAGCACTATTAATATTTAATATTTGATGATGATAATAATAGTGATAACAATCTCTAGGCAAGAACTAAGAGCTACAGAATAAAAGGTCTCAAAGGAGACACAAGCTTATGATTGTTAGCTAGACTCCTGTCCTTTAGCTCAGCAAACGTATGCATCTGTCTTCCAAGAGCTCATTTTTAATAAAACAGTTCTATTAATTATAGTCTTAGATGAAGGTGAGGAGCCTAAGACCACATACTGAAGTTGAGCTTCCTTTGAAGTTTCCATTATTAATGGCTGATAGTAAAGGCAAAAACTGACTGGCACTCTATAAAGTCTGAATTAGTGAATATGTTTATAGAAATACAACTTTATTATGTTCAGTGATCATCAATTATTTGAAAAGATCTTAGCTAGAAAAACAAGAATTTCCCCTTAAAGTTACTTCAGGAATCTACCTTAAGGAATTAACAAAATTAGAAATCAGGTTACCCTATGTAAACTGCAGTTCCTGAAGAGCTTTTCAATCTTCAAAGTTGATTCTCCAAAATAATGTTAACTTTGCTCTAGCAAAATCTTTCATATCTATAGATACAAAATATATCTATATCTATATAATTATATCTATATAGATATAAATTTACCTATACAAATATCTATATATCTATCTCTATATAATCTTTATAGAGAGATTATATATAAATATATATTTATTTAATGCACAATCTGAATTAAACATAGTCTCCCACTGTGTCTGGTACACAAAGGTGCTGCATAAATGTTGATCCTATTTCTCCCTTCCCTTTTCAAAGGAGAAAAAACAGAGCAGTTTTTTCTCATTCCCACCCACCTCCAGCCCTGATAATAACTAACTTGTGAACACTCTTTGTTCTCCAGAACATTCACCTAGAGGAGGGCAAAAGAGTCAACCTCAGACCTATTCTTAACTTGTCCCTTAATCGGCAGTTTTAGCCATCCTACAGAGTTGAGCTCTTCAACAAAGGCAGCACCTTCCATAACCTCAATCTTCCCTAACTCTGTCCAGAAGCAAGGGCTTGGCAATCTCCACCCTGATTTGGGCAAAGTATCCCCCAGAGCTTTCAATGGCTCACTGCCAATCTGCAGGAAACAGGTCTGTAAGTCCTTGTACTTGCTCCAATGAGACAGAGTAGAGCCAAAAGGCCTAGGAAGGCCAGCACTAGGCAGAACAGTGCTCAGAGTGAGCAGAAGCCACCCAATGGGAAGACATGAACCCTCCACTTATCCCGACACCCAGAACCACCCCACACGGGCTACTGCATTGTAATATGCAGTACACATGTTGTCAGACAAAATCCACCTGTGAGCCAAACACAGAGAACTGACAGTTTCCATCATTTCTCTTTGGTCACCATTTGCACAACTGAATGGGAAGTAGGGTTGGAAGATAAAAAAACAATAGCTAATTCAGTGGTCATTGATAACTGGATTTGCAATTGCAGCCAGAGAGGCAGCTTAGAGAGACACATAAATGCACACGTTCACACTCTCATTCCAACCACATTGTCCATCTCTGACTCTATTATGGCTTCTCTTTTTGCAGTGGCCTAAGCCCAGGCTGGGCAATAGGATGAAGGGTCCTTGGTTGCTATAGACAGGTAATCTGCAATATAGTCAATACACTCATGGCTAATCAGGTATCAACTATTCAATATAATATATAAATATTCAATATTTTAATATATGTTAATCTATTATCATAATTATATATCATATATGCAAAATATTACATATGGTTATATATCTTATATTGTATTAGTAGATGAACATATTTTTAAATATTATCTTATATAAAATATTGATGTAAATATTTAATATATTAAATATTAATTTATATTTGTTATAAAATATAAATATTAAAGTTCACATTATTCCCTTCCCTCATATACACATATGTAGGTAAATGAGATGTAGATAATACCATAGGGCTATAACAATCACCCAGAACTAGGAAAAATGCTATGAGAGACTTCTGTTAACCTAGAATCCCAGAATCTTCAATACTGTGGTTTTCCACATGCACCCAGGAAAAAGAGGGACGACATTCATTGACACAGCAGCACATAATCATACTTTTAAAGTGGCCTAAAAATCACTTTAACCGGTTCAGCCTCTTCATTTACCAGTGATCTAACTAAAGTCAAATAGGCAGTTAATGACGTATAGAGACTAGGACTCCTAGTGCCCCTGGATATATAAGCCTTCCTTTCCCATTTTTCCACTATCATGGTACCAGTCCTCCACCCATCCCTCCCATCCTCCACTGTCTGGAAAAAACAGCCAAAAGAATAATAACGATTAATCCTTTCAAGTTAGTAATTATTGAGAAGGGAAAAATGGGCTCAGGATTCTCTGGAAATGTTTGTCTTAGAGATACAGAATGACAAATTGAAATCCACCACCCTTAGTTCCATAAACTGCTCCAAAATATGACAATGTTCTAGCTGGGACATCTGTCTTCCCACTTACTACCAGGGGTCATTCAAATGCTGAGGCCAGTCTTATGTCTTCTTTCCCTCTCACCTCTCTGTAAGCTCTTTCAACACCTTTTATTCCTTTCAGGTCTTTCCACTTCCTGTTCTTCCAGGTGCTTCTCCTAGTTCTCATCCACCTCCCTACCTAAATTCCTTTTCCTCTGCAGAGGGAGTCAACCTCAAGCACACTCTTTTGGGATGAGCACAGCCTTGGGAAAGTCAGAACACCTGGATCCTTGTCCTAGTTATTCCAACTCCTACCAAGGTTACCTCGAGGAAATCATTTAACTTCTTCATGGTTCCTCTAGCCATCTGTAAGCTGAGAATATTGAACTAAATTTTCTCTAAGATCCTTTCTAGTTCTAAAACATCTATAATAATTCCAAATATTTTAATTAGTTAAGTGAAGTGGAGCACATAGAGGGAAAGGCTAAAAGTTTTCCAGCATCACCTCAAAGTCTCTTCCTAACTTCTCATAATGATAGTTTTCTCTTGGGCACTCTTATTCCCAACTAACCATGACACCCACATTGTTAACAAAAGTTACCAATCACCTTCTTTTTGCCAAATCCAGTAGCTACTATTTAATCCTCATCTTACCGGACTTCAAGGCAGCATTCAGCACTGTCAATTGCTAGCTCCTTATTAAAAGCCCTCTTCTCGGCCTCAGAGGCTTCACCCTCTTCCCAGTTTTCCTCCTACTTCTATGACTGCACTTTGTTAATCTCCAAATGTTGGCACTTGCAGAGTCCAATCGAGTCCTCTTCTCACTCCATTCTTTGACCCTGGGCAATATCATCCATTCCTATGGCTTTAAATGCTAGCTATATGCCTAGGACTCCCAGATTTATATCTCTATCCCTGTCCTTCCTTCTTAGTTCCTGCTTGTATAGTCAACTACCGGCTTCAGAGTTCTACTGCGGTATCTCACAGGTGCTTCAAATTCAATATATACAAAAGGCTAAACTCCTATCATCCCCCACCACTCTTCCTCCACTGTTCCCCATCTTACAAAATGGTACATGATCCCCCAAATTGCTCATAATAGAAATCCAGGAGCAGCCATCCCCATCCATACATCCACCCATCAATTCAACACATTTGTCTCCAACTTTTTTGTCCCCACTCCTGTCCAACCCAAAATCATGTCTCAGTTGAATCTTGGCAACAGCCCCCACACTTCTGTCTTTGCCCTCTTGGGACACTGTCTCCAGCCAGCAGCCAAAGGAATCTTTTCTAAGATACAAATTTGGTCTTATCACTTCCTTGCTTAAAACCCTTCTGCAATGTTTCCTTAGTGCACACTCAATAAAATGCTAATATTTAGCATAACGTAAAAGACCTTGAGTTATCCTTGTCCTATCCACCTCAGAACTCTCCCCCTGTTCACATGGTCCAGCTACTGTAGCCTTATTTCTGTTTCTCAAATGGGCCTACCTCTTTCTCACCTCTGGACCTTCACACATGCCTGCCTGGAATGCTTCCCTGATTCTTCACCTAGCAAATTCCTTTTCCTCTTTTAGGTCTCAATTTAATGTTATTCTGTAGGAGATATATTCCCTGGCCTTCCATGTAAACTCACCTACGTATGTGATACATCTCTAAAACTACCATATCAACTAACCTTGTGTCCTTAAATAATGGCTGGTTTATCTGACTAAACAATAATCATGGTCCTAGTTACAATGTTATCACATTCAATGATACACATAAGCCTGGAAAAGCAACATATTAGAGGTCACACCTGCAACTGTTCTTACCATTTTGATCGGCTTAAAGAAAAAAAAAAAGCATGGTCCATCAGTTACTTAAATTTAGTAAGAAGAGTTAACGTAAGTACTAAAATCAACTAATCTGTTGATTACCAGATATTAGTATTAGCTTTAGTCTGAAAGTGTTCTGCAGTCACAGCAACCACTGGTGAGAAAGTGTTGCACATAAAGATAAATTACATACAACGATTACCTGCAAGGGAGATAATACCTTAAATTTATGGGGTTAATCCTGGGGGATTTCAAATTGCTTTACTTATATTCCTAGAAAAAGTAGGAGATGAGAGATAGTACAAATTCTATCTTGTACAAAAAACTGAGATTCAGAAATTAAGTAACTTCTTAATGGCTTACTGGAAGTATCAAGGTATTTTTCAGGTATTATCCAAAAATTCTTAGAGCATTTCTAGTAGGTGGCTAAGAAGATGGGTTACTCACTGCACTTTGCATGAAGGAACCATAACCACATGACAATGATTTGCCTTGTATTATGCAGAAAGGCAGTGGCAGACCAGGAACAGAAAAAGGTCCTGAGACTACTGGTCCACCACCATGTTCTCTAAACCATAGAACAGAAGGAATAAAAGCGAGTAAAAACTTGAATAATCAGATACTAATTTAATTTGTCAAACACACGTATCCATTAGATTCAATCATGGGCTTTCATTCTACCTTGAAGACATTTTCTTTATTTTTCAGTAGGAATCAAATTTCCTGTTGAAAATTTAATAATCAATTGGGGGTTGGGTAGTGATTTAACCCATCTATAACAATGTAATTCCATTCCTCTAAAGCTGATATACTGGCCAATATTACTAAAATTTAAAACCTCTTTTTATTCCCGGAAGTTTTTGGCCTGGTAAAAGTTACTGAGCATTCCACCATGAAAATAGTCAATAAAATAATATTTCATGAGGTCTAAGTAGAGTCTGTTCTTCCAAAAATCAACAGAATATGAAGAAAGGTACACACATTGGATATAGCCCTTTGGATAGCTGCCTTCTAATTCTAACTCTATGGAAAGGCAGAAACAATTTACCAGATTTGAAAACTTTCCAGCTATTCAGAGAAATGAATTATTTAAGTCATCCATACTGCTGATTCAGTGGATGTCACTCACCACCCTCACTACCTTCACCTTTCATCCCACCTGGCAATCAGCAGATCCAGGGATGAATGTTGGAACCTCCCGTGAACCTATGCCATTGCAGGCTCTCACCTCAGTCACCTAAATGCAATCAGCCAAAAGAGTAAAATAAAATAAAACAAAATAAAATAAAATCTCACCAGCAAGCTCATGACAGCAACAAGAAAGCCTCAACTGATCTTTATTATATTCTTATTTTACTCATTCTCATCAGGCCCAATTCTCAGTTCTCCCAATGATTTCTAATCTCATGATGATAAAAAAGGGGAAATATTTAGTTCAGGTTAGAATATATAGTAGTATTTCCATACTGTTGCATAATCTCATTTAATTGGCACCTAAATTACATAATGGCCAGTAGGAAGCAGAAGTATTCTAGTCTACGTGGCAGACAAGGGGAAATGCATTTCTATATGCATGTTTAAATACATATACACATACTAGACTCTTGAATCCTTCTCACTGGCAGAAAAACACTACATTCTTGAATCCGTTTTCCAAATGAAGCAACATTGCAGGCTTTATTATACAATGGACAAGATTTGTGTTTTACCCAGTATGCAATTATGGTTAATATCCCTCTTCTTGGAAAAAAAGACAATTTAACAAATTAAGGATAATGTGTATCAGAGCAGTCTAACTGTGAAAATTAGATTTCATACCCAGAGCTTAAAGGATGAGAATGAGTCCAAAGGGAAACAGAGAGTAAGCCTTGGGAAGTTTCAATGGATCATTCTGGCTTTAGTTTTCCAATATAAGAAGCAGTAGGTAAGTATGGTTAGGAAGGCAAAGGCTAGATGTAGGGAGAAATGAATTAAGCAAGTAAACAATATTTACACCAGTTACAATTTGTAGAAAAGATTATAATAACCAAAGAAAATTATATAAAATTATAAGAAAATTATAATAACCAAATTATAAGAAAATAATTAATTAAATAATTAAAAGAAAATTATAATAACCAAAGAAGATTATAATAACCAAAGAAAATTATTGGTGAGGCTGTATCCATCAGAAAGAAAAACAACAGACAGTGGTGGAGTATAAAGCACTCCTGTTCCTAATGCCAGGTACAGCAGCAATTGCTGTTGGAAGTTCTTAAGAGTTCTAAGGTGAATGACATGCTCCATTGTTCCCATTTTACAAAGAGAAAAACCCATAATCTAAACTATAAGTTGCTTCCTTCACCTATGCAATGATTTGGCAATAGAGCAAGTTTTAAATTTTTATTCTCAAACTGATACTTAGTGCCTCTGCTTTGACAACACTTCAATAAAATAAACAAGAGACTCCCCAAAATAAATATCAAACAACATGTCTCACTAATATGACCAGATAAAAAGCTTCTAAAAAGAAGCTCAATCTATAGGCAAAACTGCTATAAGTGTACTATTTCAGAATTTCTGGATCCTTGCCAAACACAATGCAAGTACCAAGTGCAATTTGGTATGGCTTATTGCCATCAAAGAACACCAACACCTAGGATAGGAAATGGCTTCAAGAGGGCTTTGGCCGATACTATACTACCAGGGAATTCTCTGCAGTTGGAAAATTCTCAAAT
Organism: Pan paniscus; assembly: GCF_029289425.2. Taxonomy (NCBI): domain Eukaryota; kingdom Metazoa; phylum Chordata; class Mammalia; order Primates; family Hominidae; genus Pan; species Pan paniscus. The sequence continues at coordinate 58,848,432 of NC_073252.2, forward strand.
TCTCAGAAGAAATGTCTGATTCTAGTTTCAAAAACACACGGAACTATCATCAGCCTTCCTTGAAGTGAAAGAAATCTATATATAAATATTTAACTTCCCTGACACAGCAAGAGGTGTCAGGCAGCTACAGAGCTAAGTGCTGCATACTTGAGGACCTCTGGCCAGCGTTCAGCTGAGGCCATGAGGAGAAAGGAGCAGGGAGTTGGGAAAGGTCTGTATGGGCTCAACCTGTTCTGGGAAACCTATGTTACTATTCAAGTACCAACTTTTAAAAACCTCACTGTATTTCTTTAAAGTGGGCCAATGTGTGGATACATTGTTTCCTTTTAAGAAGGCTTTTCCTTCAGCAGTATTTGCCCAAGAGTTTCCTCTGTACACACTGTTTTCTGAGCAATTAGAGTGAACAGCAGAGAAGAGGTCAGCAAAATGCAACCGGACACTTATATCCAGCGCTCAGAATAGCCCCAGTCCCAACTTGGCCCCTCCCTTCCCATCCGATAGGTTTTCATTCACTCCTTCTCAGAAATTACGTTTTATACCATTGTAATTATTAAAAAATGTCTACCAGGCCCCACTTTTTTTAGAAAAAAATACTACCTTCTCCAGTACACGAGTAGATGATCATCATATCCTGTAGCAAGAAATAGGTTTAAGTCATGATTTCATGTCTGTAAAATGTTGAGGTCTTGACTTCCAAAAAGACAAAAGCCACCATTTCATCATTTTAGTCTCTTTCTTCAAAAAACATAGTAGGAGAATGAAAAAGTTTGATAAAGCAGAGGTGTTTAGGACCTTCTTTTTCTTATCAGTATAAACATATAAATGATATAAGTATGTCAATGATCTCTGCAAAATCAAACAGGAGTAATACCAAGGATAAGATGAGAGGCTATATCATTTCATTAGAATAAGAGTACTAAGATAACAAAACTTCTTTTTTCTTTTTCTTTTCTCTTTTCTTTTTTTGAGGCAGGGTATCACTCTGTCACCCAGGCTGGAGTGCAGTGACACAATCACAGTTCACTGTAGCCTTGATCTCCTGGGCTCAAACGATTCTCCCACCTCAACCTCCTGAGTAGCTGGGACTACAGGCATGCACCACAACACCCAGCTAATTTTTTTTTATTTCTCTGTAGACATGGGGTTTTGCCATGTTTTCTGGGATGTTCTTGAATTCCTGCCCTCAAGTGATCCTCCCACCTTGGCCTCCCAAAGTGCTAGGATTATAGGCATGACCACCACGTCAGGCTTTGAGAACCAAATTTCTAACAAAAAAATTTAAAAAATATGTCAGAGGATTATACAAAGTGATTCTACATATGCTTTATTTAGTTTATGTTATACATTTATTTATTCATTCTTTCTCTTAACAAATAATTAGTGAATATCTACCCTGTCCCAGACCCTGACATACTTTTTTTACTTTCCCTGAAAACAATCCTCCTGTAAATTCCATGCATTTTCAACAACACTCCCTCTTAATGTCCATCAGTAGACATGCGAATTTGTAGAATTATTCTTCCATTGGGACAGATGGGTGCATACTTCCCACTGCATTAAGTTTTGAATGGAAGAGGAAAACCAGCACAATATAGTATAATAGCTCTAGGAGAGTACTGACCAAGCCTCAAAAATGGAGACACATTTCAACCAATACTGTGTTACTGCATTTTATATTTTCTGAGTTGTTGGTTGAACTTGATGTTAAGAAGAGGCCCCTCCTCATGAAGTCAGAGTTGCCAAGGCCTGCTGGGAGTTACCTAGCCTTGCAGAGCCAAAGTCTTATCTCAAAGGATAAGGTGGAGTTTGCTCTTTTCCCCTATTGCAAAATATGAGACTATTAAGTAATCTGTTTATATCATACAGATCCAAAATTCTGGCTGGCTTTTTTAGGAATAAAACATCCATAGGATTTTCTTCTGTTTTTGGAAAAAGCTACCTGGGACTGACTCTTCCTATCTCAATCTTCATTCACGCTACGTAATTAGCAATTTCCCCCATCTATGTTTGAAACAAAAGGTGAGTGGTGTTCCTTGTGGTCAACACTTATGGATCATTCTGGTAATGTTAATTTGTCATCTACAGACCAATTCTGTGGAAGCGTGGAAGGGCCTGGGTGGGAGCTGGGGCATTTTGATAAAGAAATAAATATGAATATCTGAAATACTGACATTTTAAAATGAGTTTATCCACAGTAACCTCTCTCCTCCTAAAAATGTTAACTTTACAAAACCACGCATAGTACAAGGTAACCAGTGGAAGAGCAGATTTAAAGGCTTCTATTTATTTTAAAGATTAAAATTGGCACTTGGTTTCATTTTGAAAGAGTATCTCTTTAAGCCATTAACACATGAAGAAAATTATGTGACAATGAGGTTCAGGCCTTTAAATATATGCCACATAGATAAATTCATTATTTAAACAGATGACTCCTCTTCTGACTCACTCTGTGCTTAGTGAGTTTTGCAGTTGATGGTTTTCTATTAAGTTTTTAGAATGTGGATTAAGTGTCATGCCACCCACTGAGAGTAAAGTTGAACAAGGTGAACTGAGGGCGTGGTTTGAAGTCTCTCTCCTCAGAACCACAGCATTCGAAGGAACTAAGAGTATCTGGCTCTTCTTGCCTTCAGGTTGAGCTGAATCCAATCACCCCAAATTAGGGGACCCTAATCATTTTTAAAGCATGAATATTTCAAAGTAACAAGAACTATCAGACCTTAGTTACTTTAATAATCACTTATTGGGAGTACATCTTATTTATGCAGATAACTGTAAAAAACAAAGTTTTATTTTAAGTTGACTTTGCCAAGAATGTTTACAAACATTGTAAACTTCTATGTTTATCCTAGAAGCAACAGAAATAACTACTTTCATAAAAGAAAATGTAAATAATAATATAAAGTGTTCCAGCTCCTTGCCTTTTGAATTCTGACCCTTAAAACTGAGGCATTCACTTCTGCCATAAATGTGCCAGGAAGCTACTTTAGAATAGAGATAACAGTTTGCTTTTCTTCAGATACACTCTTCTCTATGCAATTAAAAATATGAGATGGACTCATATCCTTGGGAAAAAACATTCCCCTCAAAATGTGAATACTTCTTAGAGGTCTTAACATAGGCCGTCTGTTTCTTCATTCTCAATCACTGGAACCATGGATGTGCCAAAAAATCCCTGTCCATTTCAACCGTTTTATACTATCACCTAGAGCTACTATAAAAATCTAAGACCTCCCACCCCCACCAATAAAGCAAGGTGAAAAAGGGGGAGGGTCAATTGGGAGAACACCAAATTAAAAATGAACAATTTTGTTCATTTCAAATGAGCAATTACTATAATTTCAAGGCTAGTACTGTAAGACAGTCAGCACTGTTGAAAGTTACCCACAAAATAATCCATAAGCAATCTTCTTATGGGGCTCAGGACTCAGCAACAGGCAACTATCTGAGCATGTCTTAGAAGAAATGTAGTCAGCTCAGGTGCCAATCAACATGAAAGTCACTAAAATAGAGGTCTCATAAAAACAGGAAAACACACAAATCCATTTGGACAGTTTAATCATCACAAAACCAACACATTTCTTGAATTTTACAGATGCTTCTACCACCTTTGGTTGTGTTTCTGTTTCTTCTTAAAGAATCCTGGCTACAGATTTGTGTGCTATTCATTTATATTGTCGTCTTAATTTTGTGCTTGAAAATCAAGGGAAATACTTCAGGAAACGCACTTCTTAGTCAAAGCCTTAAGAAACAGTATACAATATCCTATTGCAGTAGAGTACTGTCAATCCTACAGACCTTACTCAAGAAGTGATTTACATCTCTTGTGAACCTAGCTAGGACATTATTCTCAAAGGAAAACACACGCACACAGTATATGTCACTCCTAAGCTTTTTCTACTTCAATTGTCTTAAAACTATAGGCTATTTGCTCAAAGCTACATTATTTCTTATATTCATATGCTATAACTCCTCTTTGCTTGTATCTCCTCTTTGCTGGTATCTCCTCTTTGACACTGGGACAGTGACAGAGTCACTAAAATGATGATTTAACATCATGGGTTTCAGGAATCTTAAGACAAAAGTTTTACTATTTTGCTTTCACCAGCTTGACATTTTCCCACAGCATGTTGTAAAAATGCAAGGAACCCATAAAACAATATGAAAGAAAATACTGTAGTTTCCGTTTTCCTAAGAAACTTAGGCATCAAATTCTTATTAGTCAGTCTCAAGAGCATAAATGCGGGAAGTTGGGGGGGGGGAGGAGGCGCCAATCCTCTAACACCACATGGGCAGAAGAAACTTACTAAAGAAACATGAGAAACAACATGATAGCCACACTATTCAAACTGTTCCAAGTGGCACAGGAGCATCACTTGCCCAGTACCTGGTGTTCAGTCTGCTTGAAGAATCACTCCAGAACATACAATACTGACTCTCTTTTTCCCAAGCCCACCACCTTCTGGTTCAAGTTTGGGGCTGGCACTAAATGCTTACCACATGGCACCGGTCAGGTCACAATCTCCAAAACACAAATGAATTGTCTCTCAGGTGACTTTAAATGGTGGAAGTGATCACATGATTCACCTGCAAGTTTCATTTAACTTTGAGTATTGCCTATAACCCTGATTTTTAAAAATCTCATTATAAATATTAATAATAACATATATCTGTGATGCCTTCATATAATTATTTTAATAAATATTAATTCAGCTTTGCCTTCTATCAAATAAATAGCATTATTCCCACATTATTGATAAGTCAGGAGACAGGAAAAGGGAACGCCCGCTGAAAGTATTATAGCACCAGGTAAAACATAACTCTTCTTTAGTTTTTAACAGGCACTAGGAAACATCAGCAAAAGAGATTGAAGTTTTTTAAATAAAAAATGCTTGTCCATCTTTTCCTAATTGACAGTCATCCATGATTATCACTCTTAACATCTTCAGCTTAAACCCATTTCTCCTGCAACAATGGTATCATTATCCTTCTGTAATATCTATATCTTTACACTACAAGCTACAAGAAAGAATATTAAAGATGCTGCTGAATATATTTATATAAATCGAGCAGCTTTCTTGAATTAGTCATTGGAAGGTGGTTAGTATTATCTGGTAAAATGTTTATTTTTGATGAAGAGGCACAGCTAACATAGGCACTTACTTTAAAATAAGACTTTTTTCAAACCAGGCAAGACCCATATTGAATCAGATTTTGACGGTCCAGTGAAGTTCTTAAAATTACTTTCTGTGTTGAAGCAAATGTAGAGATTGATGAAACTCTATAGAAAAGGTTTGGTGTTTCATTTTAAAAATGTAAGATATATGAAATGCATGAATGTTATTATCTATAGAGACACATGTATGTCAACAGACACTTTCCCAGACCCATAAAGCTCACCTTCTACTTCTTCTTCATCACACACATGCTTGAGGAAGGAAGCCCCTCTGTCCAGGACAGCTTCATCCTCCATCCTATAGTAATAAAAAAGAAAAAAAGAATGCTCAGACTTCTCCTGGAGCGAGCCACTTGGAGCAGCCCAGCTTCTGGGCAGGTTAACCTGCAAGCTGTTGTTCATGTTAGCAGGGCAGAGTCACTCTTCTTCTGGTGTCTGCTACTGCTTCACGCAGCTCCTCTCATCTGGTGCTCGAGAATATGCCGGTCCCACATAGCTTCAGTTCTAACCTTGAGAGGGCACCCACATAGACAGGTAAGAGAAAATAATCCCAATCCTGTAGGCAGGATGTTGGGGGCTCTCCCCTTTAGGGTTTTAAAATTCTTTTTAAAAAGGATGAAAGCAAAAAAAAAAAAAAAAAAATACCAAGAGAGGAAGTTTGGTGTGTCTGGAGTGCTCGTGATGATCGTTTGTGGAAATCCAGCTTCAGTGCTTAGCTCTTTAAACACCCACTGCATAAAATGTATACCCTCACACACACACACATGCACACCCACCCACACGCAGAGAGCGACAGGGAGGTAGGCTAGTGCACAGTGGGAGCCTAGCTTCCAGCCAGCCTCTTAATATCAGCACAGCCCAGTATTCTCTGTTGAGTGGCAAGCTTTGAGTCACATGTTGGCCTTACGGAAATCTGACATCTGAGGATTATCCAGCAACCCGGCTTCGACAATACACACAGATACATGCCACCCATTCATTCATTTTCCACATTCTTATCACACATCTTTCTCTATGTATATCTGCCCTGTTAACTCTTCCCTGAAGGGCACAAAGTTCTTCATTTTGTAACCACATTATGCTGTCCTCCTGTCTCCTTACATAATAGGATCTACTCTGCAATTTCATATGCTAAATAAGACCTCAGAATCCATCCAAGGAATGACAGCGTTTTTAGGGCCTCCCGATGCCAAACATGCTTCTAGTTTATAGAATGAGTTAAGGTTTATTTCCATATTCTGCAGCTCCTTTTCATTGCATTAACTTTGATATACAGAATTCCATGAGGTCTATTTATAGTGAAAGCAGAAAGAAATCCTGAATTGCTCAAATGCTGCTTGTGTAGTACCAGTCTAGAAACAAAGAACTTTCTCTGGGGACAGCTGCTCTATGTCATACCGTACATGAGCCCTGCCAGAGAACCAAATGTTCATTCTGTATTCTATTCATCCAATTATATGCTCAGGCATTGAATATTGTAGGTCTGTTTTCCATATTGTCTGTATAACTTATTCTTGTGCTTCAGATATTTGTTATAATCTATGCGGATGTGCATTGAATTCATATTTTTGTCCTTACTATTTTAGAAGCATATCCATCTCACAAAGCAACCATCATAACATAAAAAGTGAGAAATTTGGTGTCAGGTAGCCCCCGGTTTAAGAAATCTAGCTCTACCACTGAACAGGTGTGCTACCTGGAGCAAAGTTTTTAGCTTTTTTAAGTCTCAGTTTTTCCATCTATAAAACTGGGGTAATAATATCAACCTTGCATTGACTCAACACAATAATATCAACCATGCATTGATGGCTTTGAGATTCAAATTAGGTAACATACCTAAAAGCACACAGTGCAGGACTTAGCACATACTACATGTTTAATTACTGTAAATTTCCTTCCTTTCTGTTTCCTTCCTTTTCACCCTGACCAGTCAATGGTGGACAATAGCATTAAGAAACTCATTACCTCTGGACACTTGCAAGATGTCTTCTTTCAATAATATCAGCCTTGTATATAATAGCCCATCCTGATATACATCATTTTCCTTCTCTATACTCAAACTAAAAATAGAAAACTGAATGCAAGCAGGATATGGGTTGGCCATCAAGATTCTGGTGGAAAAGAAAATTCCTTGAAGATTTGAGGCCGGGCGTGGTGGCTCACACCTGTAATCCCGGCACCTGTAATCCCTCGGCAGGCCAAGGCAGGCAGATCACTTGAGGTCAGGAGTTAGAGACCAGCCTGACTAACACAGTGAAACCCCGTCTCCACTAAAAATACAAAAATTAGCAGGCACGGTGGCACACGCCTGTAATCCCAGCTCCTTGGGAGGCTGAGGCAGGAGGATAACTTGAACCCAGGAAGCAGAGGTTGCAGTGAGCCGAGATAGCGCCACTGCACTCCAGGCTGGGCGAAAGAGTGAGACTCCATCTCAAAAAAAAGAAAAGACTTAAGAAGTCAAGTCATTTACCAACTTCTCTAAGCCCCTGGTTCCCAAGAGGATTAAATGATAAAGTATATTCACTGGTTCAGCAAATATTTATTTAGTGCCTGCTATGTTCCTCATACTCTTCAGAGAGAGGGAAATATATCTGTGAATCAGAGAAACAAAGTTCGCAAGAATTAATACTGAATAGATGAACAAGGTAATCTCAGATAGCATTAAGTGCTTTGTGGAAAATAAAATGAGGCAGGGACTGCTTGGCACAGGGTGGTTCACATGAGGCTTCTGGATGACAACTGAGCAGAGACAAAAATGACAGGAAGGAATCAGTACTGTGAATATTTGCAGGTAAAGTGTTCCAAGCAAAGGGAACAGCAAGTACAAAGGCTCTAAGGTGAAGACAAGTTTAGGATGTTGCAGGAACAGAAACAAAGTTAGTATAGCTGGACAGGGCTAGAAGGTCAACTTTAGGAGATGATATTGATTGGGCCACGAAACCAGGGTAAGGAGTCAGAATTTTAGGTGTTACGGGAGCCACTGAAGAGTTCTAAAATGGAGAGTGACTTGAACTGTTTTTCATTTTTAAAAGATTACCCTGGCTGCTATGTGAAAAATGGACAGTAAGGGGACAAGAGAAATTAAGAAAATATCAAAGGAGCCAGGGGAAGGCTATGGGAGAAACAAGTTGTTGGGGAACAAATCAAGAGTTCTATTTAGCCACTTTAAGAATAAGATGCTTATTACACATGAAAAATGAGCCATCGGGCATACAAGTAGATGTCTGAGTCTGGAGCTCAGAGGCTCAGGATTAGAGATAAAAATTAGGAAATCAATGAATAAAGCTGGTACCTGAAGCTATTACTGGATGAGATCATCCAGGAAGAAAATGTAAAAATCAAGGAGTGGACCTAAGACCAAGTGCTGAGGCATGCCAACATTTACAAGCAGAGCAGAGGAACAAAAACAGTCAATGAGGTAAGAATCCAGGCAAGAGTGACGTCAAGGAAGTGACAAAAGGAGAGTACTGCTACCGAGTGGCTGAGAAAGATGGAAAGAGATGTAAAAAGCACTTTGGTCATGATCACCAATGTCTTCTAATTGCCAAATATAATTTTTACATACCACACAGAGTAGCAGACACAGAGGAGGCATTCAGTAGTTCTCTTTTCTCTTTCCTGCATTCATTCATTCAGTAAATATTTACTGGATGCTACTACTATGTTGCAGGCACAAGCCAAGGCACTAGAGTTACGGTGAGCAAGACAGACAAGGTGCCTAATGCAATCACATCCACCTTCTCAAAGATTACCCTTAGCAATCCAGGCAAATAAGTTCAAAAGACAAGAACCCATCCATTACACATTTGTAGACATAGATAAGGATGACAGTTTAATGAGGAAATTTTCTTAAAAGACCTCAGAAGCACAACAAAATCCTGAAGCCCTGTGCTACTGCACGTACATTAATAGTGCCAGCTCCCCTTTAGAAAAAAGAGTGGTTTAGCTCACATTAACCCTTTCCAGTCCTATCAGAACTAACCCTTTCCAACCTATAGAGTCCAACACAATTTCATGTGGAACATCATTTCTGCACCCCACTATTAATCGAACTGGTCCTAAAGTCTTCTGTTGCCTTTTTTCCAAATTTCCTAACTAAAATGTTTAGCCTTGTGCCTAAGCCATTCCCAAAATTGCATGTAACAACCAAAGAAGTAAAAGAAGAAAAGCTGACACAGTGGCTCAGCCTGTAATCTCAATGCTTTGGGAGGCCGAGTGGGAGGATTGCTTGAGGCCAGGAGTTCCAGACCAGTCTGGGCAACATAGCAAGACCCATCTCTGAATTTTTTTTTTCCAAATTAGCTATGTGCAGTGGTGTGCACCTGTTGTCCCAGCTACTTGGGAGGCTGAGATGGGAGGACTGCTTGATCCCAGAAGTTCAAGGCTTCAGTGAGCTATGATTAGGCCACTGCATTCCAGCCTGGGTAACGCAGTGAATTCTCATCTCTAAAAGAAAAAAGAAAAACAGAAAGAAAGAGAAAATAAAAACCAGCAACAACTGGAGGGGATAGTAGAAAAGTTCAGAAAAACCGTCTTCCTAGGCTGAGAAAACCATCCAGCCTAACTGAGGCACTGTCACTATGTTCCATCTGAATTAGAGAGAGAGAATAATGATTGGTGCATTCCTTGGCTCTTTGATGCATATTTCACATTCCCTCCAAGACTATACATAGCAAGTAATTAGAAACTTCGTTCTTTCTGACAGACAATGCAGAGCATCTCAAAGCAGCCTCTTCCCTGTAGGAAGCAAAAAGAGGTGAGTGAGGCAAATGGAAAATATAAAACCTGTACACCCACAGCAGCCTTTCTCCAGAGCAGCCCTCACTCCTCCTTAGAAGTAAGTCCAGCCTGGTGCACCTAGGCTTCTGCACAAAATACAGGAATTCAGCACCTTTTCTTCATCTTTACACCACAAATGTCAATTATTTGGGTTCGTGTCCCTCCCCACCGCAAATCCTCTCAGCAGTTGCTTGCTATTATTAGTAAGACAGAGACATCTTTTAAAATAACCATCTGACCCAACTAGTTCCTCCTTCTATCAATAGGAAGAAATTAACTCATCCAGTCCTTAATCAGGCCCCCAAACCCATTCTTAAAAGTTCCTTTCACACAACCTGCATTCACTGAAAACAAAGAAAGGGAAGAACATGTTTCTAAAAAGCTCCCTGGGTTGCTCACATCACCAGCATGAGGCAAAGTTCAGAATAGATTTGGAAGCTTCTCACCAGCATCACGGGGATAAGGGTCACACCAGTCAGTATAAAATCCACTCAGGGCCAATAATGCCTTCCTTCAGCCAGGCCTCTGACCCTACAAGTTATACCCTTTCTACAGAAGTCCACACCCAAAGCAAGGTTTTTCTTATTCTCTGTTATTCTGGGACACCAAAATGATTTAACTGTAACACATGTCATATCTACTGCCAAATGGACCGGCTTTCACCAGCCGGTCCTAATCACTGAGCAGGCTCGTAAGGGTGACTTAAGCCCAGCATGAGAAACATTTGTGCAAAACTGTCAGCCACTGGGTCTTGAGCACCCATCTACATTCCACCCCTCTAAGTTCCCACCCCCAGAGCCCATGCCAACTGCCAACGTGCTCACCAGCTAGTCCGCACAGCGCAAGCAGCTGCCACTCAGCCAGTCAGCACGTGGCAGGCCGCCAGCACACAAGTTTCAGAATGCAAGCCTGCCCCGTCACAGTGCTGCTAAAGGTTGAAGGTCTTGGAGTGTGCTAGCCTTTAGATTCGCCTTACTTGCCCTCCCACCTCCCTTCTCCCATCCCTCCCCTGTCACACCTCCCACTGTAGCATTTCACTTGTCTCTATAGTAACAGCATCTGCTTTCAGGGTTAAAACTTTATACAGCACATTTCTCCTCCTAGCTCAAGCTTTTGCCAAAGGATGCAGTAGCAAAAAGCCTGCTGCTTTACCGTGGAGCCACCTGTTTCCCTGTCACCCAGGATTGCAGCTACTTTGTAAACTGTAGGATGAAAGCGACTGCAGTACTGAGTTCAGGGGAAGTGAAACAGAGCCTCCAACCTTGACACACTGGCTGGTGTGTAGAGGATCCACTCCGGGGCTTGTATACCCAGTCCCAGAGCTAGCCCACTCTCTTCCACAGCCTGCTCTGCACTTAACGATGCTGCACATGGATCAAGTTCATAGCAGGGCTTTTTGATTCCATCCCAAAAGGCATCGGGGATGGCACCCTAGAGAGCAGCAGGGCACCAGTGTTTAACATGCCCATACCAGAGTTTAATATCACTGGTTCTCTCCGTGCATGCAGCTTAAAGTTTATTAGCTAATCTTGTATTTCAACTCATCCCACTTTATCCTCACCAGCTTGGTCTGTTTATGACATCCGGTGAACCCCATAATCTCTCACTTCACACAGCTTTCTGGTGCATAGCCAATGTTTAAACAGTTCTTTACACACATGCCCAAACACACAAAGTGACGCACACAGGGGAGTGACCAATGCTAGCAAGTGAAGAGTTTTATTATTAGCCATTTTTGCCATGAAAACTAAGTGTATACAAGGGCCTTTACTTGAGGACTGCAGTCTCAGAGTTCAAAAGCAGGCCTGTTACTTGGCTAATCTTGGATCAGATGAAAGACAAAAATCAGCATTTCACAGGTCTTTTTCAGGAGCTATACAGAATATAACAATCAGTACTGACATCTAAAATTATACACTCATACACACATTTCTGAGTTCTATTCCCTATTCAAATCATGTTTAAGAAGTGGAGGACTATTTCCATTATAAACCATTTGCAAACGTGATTTTTTTTTCATGATTCTAAACTTCACAGCATTTTATTGGTGCTTTTGTTGTTTTGTAAAATCTGCTCTGCACATTTTCAACATACACATAAAGAACAAGAAACAATTCTCTAAGCCCCAGGCGACAGGGAAGAGCGATCTCAGTGGCTGCAAAGTGCACTGCCATCTTTTGGCAACATGTGTTCACTACAGGGAACCAAAGGGCAAGAAAAAGTTGCAACCATTCCTTTTAAAACTTCACAGGGGCTGGAAAAAAAAAAAAAAAAACTTCGCAGGGGCTCTAAGAAGGCCTTTCATTCCCACAGGAAGTAAGACAGAACACAGTTGCTGACTTAACTGTGCAGACCGCTGGAGCTCTGGACATCCATACTGGGGGAAAGGGACATCGGTGCAGCAAAACTGACAAGCATGACTGATGGCAGTGATGACTCCCGGAGATCAGCCAGCAACAAAGCGAAGCAAATCTCCTTCCCAGAGCTCAGGAGCACCCTAATCAGCCTGGAAATTTACACAGGCCCAGGGCCAGAGGGAAATAGGTGAGAGCCCCACACAAAATCAGACTGAGAGAACTGGATAAAAGGTGAAAATGCAACCCAGAGCAAGATCACACCAAATCTAATTCTGGATTTATGAACTGTATTAAAAGTTCATTTGTACTCTTGGGCACTTATCCCAGAGAAATAAAAACTTATGTTCACCCAAAAACCTGTACATGAATGTTTACAGCAGCTTTAAGTATAGTAGAAAACTCCAGAATTAATCCACATGTCTTTCAACAGGAGAGTGGTTAAACTATGGTACATCCATACCATGAAATACTGCTTAGCAAGAAAAATGAACAAACCATTGATACACACAACAAATTGAATGAATTTCCAGGGGGTTATGCTGAGTGAGAAAAGCTCATCCCAAAAGGTTACAAACTACATTATACAATTTATATGGAGTGACAAAATTTTAGAAACGAAGGACAGATTTAGGACAGATTCATGTTTGCCAGCGGTTAAAGATGGAGGTATTTGTTGTTAACAAGGGTAACACGAGGGACCCCTGTGGTTGGCTCTATTCAGTATCTTATCTGTGGATACATGGATCAACACAGGTGATAAAATTGTATAGAACTTAATACAGACAGAGAAGAGAGAGAGAGAAATTAGTACAAGTAAAACGGGAAATGTGAATAAAGTTTGGTGAATTGTATCAGTGCCAATATGCTGGTTATGACATTATACTACCTCTTTGTAAAATGTTAACCTTGGGAAAATCTGGCAAAGTGGAGCTTTTCTGCACCAGTAACCTCTCTGTATAATTTCTCAAATACGCATTTGAATCTACAATTACCTCAATAAAATTTTCAATTTAAAAAAGCTCATTTGTAACTCTGTTTTTTAATTTCCCCTAGAAACATTATTCTACATTGTGGTCAGGTACAATCAGCTGGTCCACCAACACACATGCAGAACCAGGCAAAACTGAATACAAAATCCCAGATGCACACTTTGTGTGTAAGCTTAGAAAGTTAACTAACCTCTCACTTCAGTGTCTTTTAAAATGAGCTTATACCACTTCAGAAGTTAGTTTAGGGAATTAAATAATTTCCTAAATAAATCCAACCAGTTTCAGTTAAGTCAAACATAAAGTTCCTAGGGCCCAGAGAATAGAGTATTAATACTCCTACAGACCCAGAGGTCATGATTCTGTCTCATGAGCAAATGCACGGGATTTTTGACTGGGGAGACCATAGATAAACTGTCCCTCAAACTATTAGGATCAAACTCTCCCTTTCCATCTTCTCCATGCTAGGGCTAGGTCTCCTAAACTCTGTCTTCAGATTGTTGATTGACTTCTGAAAGGCTGGAGCAGGCTCAGCAACAAAGGGCAAGAAAATAATTGATAAGAGAATGGAGACTCTGGGGTGAGAAAAGGCTCAGAGACCAGGGGAGGTGAAAGATGAAGGGAGAAAGTGCTGTGGGGGAGGGTATGAAGTGCTGAAAGGAGGACTTCATTCATGACTCCTCAGGACATTCCCTGACTTAGCCTACACTCACACTCACATGCTCCTGAATATTTTTAATGGACCATTTCATGTGCTTCCACAAAGACCGTGTGCTGCTTCTGACCAGAGTTCCATTGTAGAATACAGTAGTCTCCTTCCTCTGTCAGAAACCAAGTACTTTGTCCTTCCAACATTTTCTCAGAGGTTTTACTGTTACAGACAGGAAAAAGAAGCTCCCTTCTAAACTCTTTTAGCTTTCAATCACCCTTCTTCAAGGCTTCTTGTGTGAAAATCAGAAAGGTCCTAAGACAGGAATCAGGCAAGATGAAATGGCAGGGCTCCTCCATATGACACACCAGCACAGAGGATGGCGACGGGCATGTTTATCCTCTGTCCGCTCCTCCCCACCACCATCAGCTCTTCAACCAAGAGCCAGACCCAAACCAGCAGCAGAATAAGGAAAGAAGAGCAAAGGGAGGAAGGGATGATACCCCACAGGACAATCACGGGAAAGGGAATATCTACAGCTGAAAGCCCACCCTGCAAGGCAGCTGTTAGTCAGTGGATGCCCCAAAATGCTCAGGTTTGATGTGAGTGTAGGATGGCTGGATTCCCATCTGCCTTCTCACCAGTGGTTTCTCTCTGGCCTCCCTGGATCTGAACTCATTCCCCTCTAAGCCATCCATTTATAAAACGCACTTTGGTATCTCTCCTTTTAAAGTGCCTTCAGTGGTTCTTCATTACATGGAAGATGAAATCCAACTTGCTTAACATGAAACGTAAGCTCAGGTCCTACCATCCCCATGCCATACACCCTAAACCGTCCACCACACCTTCGTGTACATGCTATTTCCTCTAATTAATATATCATCTTAGTTAACCCATTCTTCAAAACCCAACTTAAGATCCAACCTCTCCAGAAGCCTCTCTACATTATCAGACATACCCTTCCCTGAGCAGAGCTATGCTCCTTCCTCTGTTCTCCATTGGCTTCCTGAATGTGCCTGCTTCTCATATAGCACGTTACAATGCATTGTCATTATAACTTATCATCACTCAACTGTACTTGGGCATGTCATGGCTCTTGTCCTCACCACATTATGAGCTCTTTGAGAGCAAATACTGTCTTTCTGAAGTTTTTCTACCTCTAGTGTCAAGCATAGTCACTACACATAGTCTACTATGTGTAGTGACTATGTGTAGTGACTATGAATGAATCAATTAATCAATTGATGCAGTGACTATGAATCAATCAATCAGTCAATCAACCAGTTAGAAATAGGCACAGTGAGGGCACATGCATGTTTGGTATTAAGTGGATCTGTAAGTCTAAAGGCCCTGAATGTGTATTTCAAACAACATAAACCCCATAAACAAGCAAATTTCCAATTACTTAGCCTGTTATTCAACTGAAGAAATAGTGATTTGTTCCAAAGAAAGGGGGGAAAATGGCTGTGCTATACTCCCTGAAGAGTATTATGTTTATGGTTGAATTAAGGGATTTTTCAAGCATATTTTTAACTATATAATTTTCTCTTTATAGACTAACATTAGATCTTAGCTCTCCACACAGACTATAACTATACTCTCAAATGTAGGGGTCAAATTAAATTCAAATGAGAATTTCCCCTTGTCTGCTAAAAAAGAAATTAAGAGGTACCTGGACCTGCCACATATTTGATTCTAAATAAAAGTTTGTTCCACGAACAGAATAATGAATGAACTTAAAAATAAATCACACCATAAACTACTTTAAATAGCCAGAAGCAAAGCCTGGCACAGTGGCATATGCCTGAAGTCCCAGCTACTAGGAAGGCTGAGGTGGGAAGACTGCTTGAGCCCAGGAGCTTTGAGGTTGTAGTGCGTTACAATCATGCCTGTGAATAGCCACTGCACTCCGGCCTATGCAACATAGTGAGATCTATCTCTAAAAAAAAATAATAAATACCCAGAAGCAGCAGGAAAGTTATAAGAAAGTTCAATTTTGCTCATCAGGCCTGCAACTGGACAAATAAAACTCTGTAATGTGTTTAGGTAAACCTATAAAGAAGCTGGATGGCAGCTACCTGCAAACAAAATTAGGATTCAAAATGTCAATATAAGCCTTAAGCTCTAGAAATTGTAGCTTAGTTTTATGTTTATACACAGTCAGTGATAAATTATTTGTAGTAATTAGCACAGCAATAGCATGAATAACTAAAATCGTCAGTTAATTCATATTCATTGTAATCTGTGACTTTTGCACATTTACTGTGGATTTCACAGTGATCTCAGATCAGATGCAGATTGGCAGGCAGATGGGGACTCCAGAGCAGGAGTTTGTTCCAGGACACAGGGCTGGGAGTCAGCTCCATGGCACCTGATCAGGTACAGCCCCCTGACCCACCCACCTCTGACACACAGAGCTGACATTGGAGAAGATGCCTTCTGAAACGGGTTTAGGCAAACCTTCCTACCTCTACCCAACATGGCAACCACAGTGTTCACATCTCCCATCCTGAACCACCACCCAGCTGGCAGGGATGAGGCTCCTGAAATTTTATTAAGTTCTTGCTACATGTCAGTCAGTGTGCTAAGCAACATACATGCATTATTTTCTTCTGGATGCCATCTTATTTTATCTGACTCAGTAACAGGGAAAGAACTGAAGGTTCTAGCTAAAGGATGTCAATACCTATAACAATGTAGGAACTGAGATTATGGACTTTCATTATCTTTTTTTTTTTTTTTAAACGGAGTCTTGTTCTGTCACCCAGGCTGGAGTGCAGTGGTACGATCTCAGCTCACCGCAACCTCCACCTCCTGGGTTCAAACAATTCTCCTGCCTCAGTCTCCCAAGTAGCTGGGATTACAGGCATGTGCCACCATGCCCAGCTAACTTGTGTATTTTTAGTAGAGATGGGGTTTCACCATGTTGGCCAAGCTGGTCTCCAACTACTGACCTCAGGTGATCCACCCACCCAGGCCTCCCAAAGTGCTGGGATTACAGGCGTGAGCCACTGCACCTGGCCCATTATCTATTAATTTTTTCAGTCACATTTTAAATACTTACTACTTGCCAAGTACTAAGCTAAATACTTCGTGATGATTATTTAATTCAATCTTCATGACAATGCCATGAGGTAGGGACTTTTCACACACCCACTTTAAAGTTCTAATTTTGAAGTTAAATAATTTGCCCAAAATCACACAGTACATGTGATGAGAAGACCAGGCATGCAGACTAATTTAGCAGTCCACAATTTTAACCACTCTACTATACTCTTTCATAATTAACTAATCAATGCCCACCAAGGATTATCTTCAAGAATATTTCTTCATACATATATGCCTTCTTATAATTTCAAATTACATCACTTACCTCTTTCCCCACTTTGGTGTGCCTACTGGCCAAAGACCGGAGCATCCTGTAGCAATCCCCCCCAAATTAATGTCTTTATTTTTATTTAGCAAACACTTAGGTAGTGCTTACTATGTCCTAGTTACTATTGTAATTGCTTTACAAATATTATTAGCTCATTTAATACAACAATCCAATGAGATTTGTACTGTTTTTATCACCATCATATCTGAAATACAGAGAGATTAAGTCACATTCCCAAAAAAAACCACATGGCTATAACTGTTGATGTCAGGATTCAAACCCAGGAGGACTAGCTCCAAAATCTGTTCTCTTACCCACTGAATGTCAAGCTGCCTCTTTTTAGTCAATTCGACTGATCTGTTAAAACTCTCCAAATATCTTGGGGAGTCTTGAGCTCTGGCAGTTGAGACACAAGAGCAGCGGGAGGAGGAAGTCAGGACCAACACCTACAGTGGGTCAGTGTTCGCAGGACCAGGTTGTGGAAGAGATGGGGCTGTGAGGATTCAGGCTCTTGGGAAGGGACTGAGAGGATCAGGCTCAGAGAAGAAGCGGCTGTAGGGACCCGGGCTCCAGACGGGACTTAGGGAACGGCTATGGATGTGAGTTCTCCAGCATCTGAGGGAAATCTGTCTGGGAGGAACAGGATTGTGAGGGCCCGCATTCCTAAGAAGAGAGGACCGGAAAGGAATGAGGTGTGAAGACACGGGCTCCGGAGAGGTAAAAGTGGGGCAGTGAGGACCTGGGCTCCTAAGTGGCAGAAGAGGGACAGTGAAGATCCGGGCTCCTAAGGATCAGAAACGGGGCCACGAAGACTCAGGTTCCTGAGGGGCAGAAGCAGACTGAGAAAATCTGAGTTCGGAAGGGAACAGAAGCGGGCAGTGAAGACGGGCTTCTGTGGGAATGGGATCTGGGCTTTGAGACTCCGAGTTCCTGAGTCTTGGAACAGGGCTGTGAGGACCCGAGCTCCTAAAAGCATTGGATCTAAGGGACCATGGATGTGAGATCACCCTACAAAGGAAAGGGAAAGGGCGGCCTACTTGGCTTTGGGCAGGCTTTTCTTGTGTCAGATACTCAATCTAGGAGGTCCACATGCAAGCATCTTCATTTTCTGCTTCATTCTTGGGAATCAGATGTAAAGTTGAAAATAGTTTGAACTGTTTGAACTCAGTTATATACTTGATAAGTTCTTCAAATCCCATTCCACTCAACCCTGATTGAACACAGATCTCTGCATCTCAAATAAAAGAATGTCAGTGCAGGCCGGGCACGGTGGCTCACGCCTGTAAAACCAGCACTTTGGGAGGCCAAGGCAGGCAGATCACGAGGTCAGGAAATTGAGACCACAGTGAAACCCCGTCTCTGCTAAAAATACAAAAAATTAGACAGGCGCGGGGGCGGGTGCCTGTAGTCCCAGCTACCCAGGAGGCTGAGGCAGGAGAATGGCCTGCACCCAGGAGGTGGAGCTTGCAGTGAGCTGAGATCGCGCCACTGCACTCCAGCCTGGGCGACAGAGGGAGGCTTGGTCTCAAAAAAAAAAAAAAAAAAAAAAAAAAAAGAGTATCAGTGCAAAACAAAAACAAAAATAAAAACTCTAGGAACCTGGGATCACAAATATTGAACAGACCTTTAGTGAAAGAGTAGACTCACTGAATAATTAAAGAGTATACAGACCCTTGACATTCATGCACATCCCCTCCCCAGGCCCATTTTGCAAATTCCCCAATTCACAAGTATCACACAGCATCTAATTTCCATCTGCCAGCTCAGCCTCGGCTCACCACTTGGCCACATGGTTCTCCACCAAAGCACAAACCCACTACATGGTATGACCCTCTAGGGCTGCTAGCAAATAGTTGAAATCACAATTGTTAAATTCACATATGCCAAGGAACTACTGTATCAAAAGCCAGAAGAGTGCATCACTCACCACGTGGGCTGCACTACTAAGCAGAAAAACAACTTTTATCTCATAAACTTTATGAGCACAGTTCACTATTACAAGAACATTGAAGACATTTCTCTAGTCTGTGTTCCCTTATTAAAATGTCTCTTTCCACAATGCTGTTCAAAGTTTATCCTTCATTTTTCCCAAGAAATCTCTCAGTGTACACTTGTGATCTAATTTTCCAAAGTTTAATTCATTTACTCATTCATTTATTCAATTTATTGAGTGTCTGCTATGACTAGGCATTATTCTAGGCACTAAGGATGAATCCATGGTGGGAAATAGACAATACCCAAAATTTAAAAATCAGTTGCATAATGTGTTAAAAGTTGATACTACAATGGAAAAATGTAAGCAAGGAAGAGATTTAGGGAATGCTGGTTAAACTGGGGAGTGGTGCAGTTTTAAATAGGTAGTTAAGAAAGGCCTCAACGAGTGATAGTTGATCAAAGATTGAAAAGGGTAAGGAAGTGACACTTGCAGTTATATGAGAGAACAGCAAATGCAAAGGCCCTGAGGCAGGAAATAGCCAGGAAGATTACTGGAATATCAAGGAGGCCAGTAGGTGGTGCAGAGTGAGCCAGGAGGGCTGGAGATAAAATCAGAGAGGTGAAGGTAAAGGAGAGGCAGGCTGCTTTGGGTCTGGAAGGCTACTGTATGAAGGGCTTTGGTGTTTACTCTGAACAACTAGAAAGCCACTGGATGGTCTAAGCAATAGAGTGATACTTCCTCGAGCTTATAGTCTTTACCTAAGTCTCTGTCATTATATAAACATTTCCATTAAGGTGCTTCCTGAAACCTGCTTAGAAGGTCTTTCTGGGGCCACAACTAGTGTAGTACAGAGGTTACAGGTGGGGTCTGCTAGATCAGAATCCTACAGCACCATGTCAGAACTTGACCCAATCCTCTGCAGATCCAAAAATGAATCAACACACCTTAGGAGACTTCATCCCGAGGGTTCAGAGCCTTGACCTTGACTTCTGCCTTGTGAAGGTGCTAAGCAATGTTTCAGTGCTCATGACAAAGGCCAATCTGCATTAACTTGTTAATATAATCTTAATCAACTTCTGCCAAACTAGCTCCAAAGTTCATGACTCAAGTTGTTGCCACTTGAATCCTCGCCTACCTAAATCTGCCCCAGGGATGGCAACACGTAGTGCTAGAAGATGCCAAAGCAGATGATTAATATGTGGATATCATGAGAATAGCATAGAGCTTATTGTTGGTGTTTTTTTTTAACACCCACGATTCAAATTGATACCTTAAATAAAAAAGGAATACATTTAAAGTTGTTTTAAACTATGAGTTTTCTGATTCCATGGTTACACTGACTGCACTTTAGGGGAAAATGCCCTGAGCTTGTCATCCTTTGCCATAAGAATGACATCCCGTGTTTGGTTCTAGCCACTTGTTTGTACAAACAGGAGTGGTCCACATTGTGGAAGGACGTTACATCCCAATTTAAAAACACTGTCCTTCACAGTGGAAAGCAGTAAGGTGATCCTCAAAGAGTTAAAAGCAGAACTATCTACCATTCAACCCAGCAATCCCATTACTCGGTATATACCCAGAGGAATATAAATCATTCTACCATAAAGACATATGCACATGAATGTTCACTGCAGCACTATTCACAATAGCAAAGACATGGAATCAACCTAAATGCCCGTTAATGACACTGGATAAAGAAAGGGTGGTACCAATATACCATGGAATGCTATGCAGCCATGAAAAAGAACAAGATCATGTATTTTGCAGGAACATGGATGCAGCTGGAGGCTATTATCCTCAGCAAACTAACCCAGGAACAGAAAACCAAATACTGCATGTTCTCACTTGTAAGTGGGAGCTAAATGATAAGAACTTATGAACACAAAGAAGGAAACAACAGACACTGGGGTCTACTTTAGCCGGGAGTGTGGAAGGAGGGAGAGGAACAGAAAAGACAACTATTGGGTACTGGGCTTAATACATGGGTGATGAAATAATACGTGCAACAAACTCCCATGACATGCATTTACCTATGTAACAAACCTTCACATGTACCCCCAAACCTAAAATAAAAGTTAAAAAAAATAAATTAAATAAAATAAAAACACTCTCCTTAACTCTGAGAGAAAAAAAGACACCCATAAGACATAACTATCTAATGTGACACATGGGCTGAGATGCTAATTCAAACAAATCAACTGTTTAAAAAACTATTTTGAGACAATCAAGGAAGCTTGGATATTAATTGGGTATTAGACGGTACTAAGGAATTATTATTAATTGTATTAGGTATGATAATGGTGGTGAGGTTATATATATTTTTAATGTCTTTAGAGGCATATGTCAGAGATGTTGCAGGTTCGGTTCCACTCCACCACAATAAAACAAATATCACAATAAAGCGAGTCACATGAAATTTTTGTTTCCCAATGCATATAAAAGTTACGTTTATACTACACTGTTGTCTATTCTGTGCAATAGCATTATGTCTAAAAAATGCACATACCTTAATTTTAAAATTCTGTATTGCTAAAAAATGCTAACAATCACCAGAGCTTTCACCAAGTTGTAATTTTTTGCTAGTGGAAGGTCTTGCCTCAATTCTGATGGACAATAAAGTTTGCCTCATCAATTGATTCTTCCTTTCACAAAGTATTTCTCTGTTGCATGCATTGCTGTTGAACAGCATTTTACCCACAGTAGAACTTTTTCCAAAATTGGAGCCAATCCTCTCAAACCGTGCTGCTACTTTATCGACTAGGTTTATGTAATATTCTGAATCCCAATCCTTTGTTGCCATGTCAACAATGTTCACAGCATCTTCACCAGGAGCAGATTCGATCTCAAGAAATCACTTTGTTTGCTCATCCATGAGAAGTGACTCCCCATCCATTCAAGTTTGTCATGAGGTTGTAACAATTCAGTCACTTCTTCAGGCTCCACTTCTAATTCTAGTTCTCTTGCTATGTCCATCACTTCTGCAGTTACTTTCTCCATCGAAGTCATGAACCCTCAAAATCACCCATAAGGATTAGAATCAACTTCCTCTTAAACTTCTGTTTCTGTTGATATTTTGGCATCCTCCCATGAATCATAAATGTTTTTTATGGCATCTAGAATGGTAAATCCTTTTCAGAAGGTTTTCAATTTACTTTGCCCAGATCCATCAGAGAAATCACTATTTATGACAGCTATTGCCTTACAAAATGTGTTTTTAAATATAAGACTTGAAAGTCGAAATTACTCCTTGATCCATGAGCTGCAGAATGAAAGTTATTTTAGCACACATAAAAACCACCATTCATCTCCTTGTACCTCTTTATCAGAGCTTTTGGGTAACCAGGCACTTTGTCAATAAGCAGCAAAATTTTGAAAGTAGGTCTCAACGGTGAGCTTAAAATATTCAGTAAATCATGCTATAAACAGATGTACTGTCATCTAGGCTGTGCTGTTCCATCTTCAGAGCATAGGCAGAGGAGATTTAGCATAAATCTTAAGGGTTGTTTTCACTTTCTTATCATTGGTGTATTCACTGGAGTAGCACTTCTAATTTTCTTCAAGCACTTTTCCTTTGCATTCACAACTTAACTAACGATTGCGGCAAGAGGCCTAACTCTTGACCTATCTTGGCTTTTGAGATGCCTTCCTCACTAAGCTTAATCATTTCTAGCTTTTAACTTAAAGTGAGAGACGTGCTACTCTTCCTTTCACTTGAACACTTAGAGGCTCTTGTGATGTTTCTGCAGAAAAGTGAGCTTCCCTGTGATCCTAGAAGAATAAAAACTCTCCAAAAACTAATACGGTTCCTTGTATTACTAGACATTGATGGGATACAAGGGAAAAGAAGAAGAAGGATGTTCCCAGTGACAGCATAGTCCCTTCTTGCCAAACACAGGATACCTATTTTTCCCAAGGAAGTAATATTACATTTGTTGGTTAGGTTCCAAGGCCAACTCACAAAGTTCAATTTTCTGAAAATGTGGCCAAATTATAGAAATAATAATAAAATTTAATATAAGTGCTTTATATGAATTATTTAAGCTTGACTACTCGTCAACGAAATAGCTGCTACTATTATCATCCCCCTTTTACAGACGATAAAACTGAGATTTAAAGATGCAAGCAAGTTGTCAAGTTCACACAGCTACTAAGTGATACAACCCATATAGATTATTAGCTCACAGTATCAAAATTACTAATAATATTATAGTGCTAATAGTACTGTTTTAGGTATATTATGGGTGAAATAGATTTGTACGGATTTGAATGGGTCTGGAACACTAAGCACCATTCTAATATTGCTTTCTACAGTGAAATACATTTTGAGTTTCAAACAACCAAATAATAAATATAAAGTGATGGCATTCCAAAATTAAGTTGGAAGCAGCACATGTATTTGTTTAGAAAGGTCATCAAACAAATGACTGAAATTAGAGCATAAATACCAGTGTTACCTCTAATAGATAATCACAAATAAAATTAACCGTAACCAGTTGAGACAAACCAACTCTAAGAAGAAATTACATACGCATGTTGTCTAAGGTAACTTTTTGCATTTGCTTTTCTCATTATCTCAAAACTCCATTATTTGGATAAACACAGACCTCTGAAGACCAAAGTAAAACATCACTCACTTCTTAAAGAGCTGTTCGGTATCATGACATCTCCTTTCTGGAGATTTGGGACTTGCTTATGAACTATTACCTACTTGGATCACTTTATATGCCACTATTAAAAAAGAAAGAATTATTTCTTCTTGTAAATATCAGAAGAAAAGTCCCATTGCCAAGAAGAGTCTTAGAAAAAGCAAAGATCACTTTCCCTACACTCTCCATTTGTTTTAACTTTCACAGTCCCCCCAGCTCACTAGCTTCAGCCAAAGCCAAAAAGGAAGAAAAGCCAAAAGCAGTGCATGTCAGACTGTCACTACCACATTCCAGCCTTGATGAAGACCTCAGAGTCTGTTTTGTAAGTCTTCCTGCCTCTGCTTCCAGTTCTATAAAAACCAACAGTCAATCAGGAAATGCCAGCTAAGTACATATGATGCCACTCTTATACCAAATGGAAGTGATGACCAGCTGAGAGTTTCCTATTTCTGTTACAGTCATAGAATCATTTTTGTTTACAATGGTCTTTGAAAAGCAACCATATAATAAGCATCTACAGATAAAAACTACTCACTAAGCTACATAAATGCCATTTCGTTGTTGGTGGTTTGTTTTTGTTTTTGTTTTTTGAGATGGAGTCTCACTCTGTCACCCAGGCTGGAGTGCAGTGACACGATCTCAGCTCATGACAACCTCCACCTCCCAGGTTCAAGCAATTCTCCTGTCTCAGCCTCCCAAATAGCTGGGATTACAGGCACGCACCACCACACCCAGCTAATATTTTGTATTTGTAGAAATGGGGTTTCACCATGTTGGCCACACTGGTCACAAACTCCTGACCTCAGGATCGCCCACCTCGGCCTCCCAAAGTGCTGGGATTACAGGCGTGAGCCACCACACCCAGCCCATAACTGCCATTTTGTTAGTACCCAAATCATTTATTGCTCCATTATACTGCTGATTTGCACTGTTTTATCATTAGAGCTGACAGCCCATTCATTAGTAGAAACATATTATTCAGTCTCAGTAAGGATTAAATTGCTTTAAAAAAAACTTTAATGTCAAAGCAAATCTAAAGTGGTACTTCTTGCTCAATTCTTATTCTCCAAATCTTGTCCCACTCACACAGTTTCTTTAAAACAAAATTAGTAAAGAATTTTTATAAAGTGAATGTAATTCAAGTTACCAACTCTCTAAGCCTCAATTTTCTCATCTGAAAAATGGACTTAGTAATACCCACATTGTTCAGTTGTGGAGAAGCTATGGGATAACAGACACAAAAGCACCCTGCGTGGTAGGTACTTAGCATAGAGCAGGTAGACAAGGCATGTAGCTAGTATTGTCATGCCGCAAGTCCTTAATTTCTCCCAGACAGGCACAAGTTCATAAAGGTCAAATTGCTACCACCTGGCACAAGTTTATGATGGTCACATTACTAGCAACTGGCGGAGAGAGAATTCAAACCCAGCTCTGACTCCAGTGCTCCATGCCATGCTCCCTCCTCAGCATGGAGCAGGAGGGATAACCAGATAGCCTTCCAAAGTCTTTTCTAAGCTTATTAGTTCCAAGGTGGAAGCCAAAAATAAAGGATAAGAGGAGCTTCCCCCTTTTGAACCTTGCAGGGAATCAAGGAAAGAAATCATCAAGCATGTGCCTCTTGATATATCAGAGGTCAAATTTCTCAACTTGTTGATAATAGTCAGAGGACTAACTGGGCACATGGCTGAGGCATGGAAATGGGCCAGCTGGGCATTTTTGAAAGGTGGTCACCCTGGGAAATACAGACCTGTTTGTGTAATGTTTTTGACAAGAATAAAACTTAAAAATGACCCCAAATGCCAATTTTTAAAAATCAGAATAAAAGAAACATTAAAAATAGAAGTGACAGAGGAATGAAAGCAAGAAAAAAATGTTATTTCAGTTAACACATCTTTGGTAAGAAGTAATTTTCTGAAATGAATGGTTTCTTAAATAGAAATGATAGCTTGGAGTTGTGGCTCACGCCTGTAATCCCAGCACATTGGGGGGCCAAGGTGGGTGGATCACTTGAGGCCAGGAGTTCAAGACCAGCATGGCCAACATGGTGAAACCCCGTCTCTACTAAAAATACAAAAGTTAGCCAGGCCTGGTGGTGCACGCCTGTAATCCCAGCTTCTTGGGAGGCTGAGGCAGGAGAATTGCTTGAATCCGGGGTGGGGGCGGAAGATGCAATTAGCCAAGATCACGCCACTGCACTCAGCCTGGGCGACAGAGCAAGACTCCATCTCAAAAAAAAAAAAAAAAAAATAGAAATGACAAAGTTGGTAGACAAGCAATAATAATTTATTTTGTTCGGTAAAACAACTGACTCTGTACAATGCATTACAGAATTATCAATAATGATAATTATATGTATCGTTTGTTGAGCACCCACTGTTTGCTAGCCCCTATGGGACAGTTCACTTGTGATCATCACGGCAGCACACACCCAGTAGTTACCACTAGCTCCACTTTACATAGGATGAAACACAGTCCCATAATCATAAAGTTAATGTCCTGAGGTTACAGAGTCTAAAAGGGAAGAGATGGAAATTCACACTTAGATCTGTCTGACTCTAAAACCCATGCTCTCCTTACTGAACATGAAAGTGCCTGGCACAGGGTTCATTTGACACTGCCACCCTCCTTACAAACCTGGGAAAGGAACGAGGTGGATGGAGCCTTCCTGGAGGATCAGACCCTTCCTGGAGGATCAGTGGAAGAGCATCACCTCCTCCTCAAGAATCAAATGAATAGTGCTTGAAATGGTGAAACTGAGAGTAGAGTATTATTTGAAATGAGTGCTATTATGACGATAAGGTGTTTTGAAAGCATAACCATCTGCACCTTGGACAGGACCAGAACACAAAGTTCTTAGTAAAACAAAACAAGAAAAAAGCAGTCAGGAGCGAATTAATAAATTCAGGGGAAATAAAGAAACCCAGCTGTGATGTTTTAGTCTACCCTGTACTATCAACAAGATTGAGGAGAGGACAGAAGGATGGACTAAATGACATTTGTGATCCAACATTTGTGATACCGTTGTAATAGCATAGGGTATTACTTTGAAGATACTCAAAGAGTTACACACAATTTATTTATCCTCTCAGCATGCCTAGTTGCTAATAAGATAAGTAACATACTGACTCTGGGTTAGAGATCAGATAATTCAGACAAAAAGTCCTAAGCACACTAGGAAATCACAGCAAAAGCAAAATCATAACCCAAGCTGCCAGTATAGAATGCATAAAGCTGCATAATGCATAAAGCTACTACTGCATCAACTGTGAATCCTCATGGTTCTAAACCAGGTTTGGAGTAAGTTTCAAGTGGGTGGAGATGCCCCTCACTCCTGGGAGCTGCCAGGCAGGGCCAGGCAGAGCCCAAGCCCCAGGCCAAAAGATGTCTA
Source organism: Pan paniscus (assembly GCF_029289425.2). Lineage (NCBI taxonomy): Eukaryota > Metazoa > Chordata > Mammalia > Primates > Hominidae > Pan > Pan paniscus. The sequence goes on from NC_073252.2 coordinate 58,875,722, forward strand.
GACTGTTTACCCAGTGTACCATGCAAATATTATTATTTACTGAGCACTCTGTGACGTGAAAAAGATTCAGAAACATTAGTAAATAAATCTATTATTTCGCCAACTTTCTTTTTTTGCTCAGATCATGTGCCTTATTGAATCAATTTAAGTACACAGCAAAAAATAAACACAGAACTCAACAAAACAAAATCAAAAGCCCGCAAGAGTAAAGATATGGGATAGTTTTATGTACGTAGGATAGGGTACAAGTGGTGGCGGGACCACATCCCTGACTTCTGGGTTATATACAAGGGTCATATATCCTGTCTCTCTGCCCCATCAGCCTTCGCCGTGATGATGCGTTTATGGAAAACAGAATTGAGATCACCAACTTTCTTGATCAGGAAATGCTAACATGTACCTGGAAATCCTAGAAAATCCACAATGTAACTGAAGTTGCTTTAATTATCATTCCCTTTCAAACCTCTTCCCTCCCTACAGGGCCATTAGCCAGCGTCATCCTAGGCTGAGGATGGCACACTTCTGAAGTGTTGTATACGGGGCTGTGTAAACCAAGTTAGGAGGCCACAGCTGGGAGCGCTTCTATACCCCTCGGTACAGGATCAGTTCATGCCAAAGGTGTAGCCTGTGCACAGTTCAGTTCTCCACACAAAACCCCAGTACATCTGGGTACCTGGGGGCCATGTCAAGAAAAATGACTGGGATGCTAAGTGGCCAACTGAACAAGCACAAAAATATTGCAAGGGAGCAGCCTACGTGGGGTGTAGAGAACAGGGAGTGTCTTGTCAGCTCAGGCTGCTATAACACAACAGCATAGACTGGGTGGCTTAAAGAACAGACATTTATTTCTCACAATTCTGAAGACTTGGACGTCCAATATCCAGGTGCTAGCTGATTCCGTTCCTGGTGAGACCTTCCTTCCTGGCTTGCAGAAGGCCACCTTCTTACCATGTCCTCCCATGGCCAAAAGAGAGATCATCTCTCGCATGTCTCTTCTTACAGGGGCACTAATCCCATTGATGAGGGCTCCACCCTCATAACCTAATTACCTCCCAAAGGTCTTACTTCCAAATATCATCATACTGGAAATTAGGGCTTCAACTTATGACTCTGGGTGGGGGTCAGGGTGGATACAGACATTCAGTCCATATCAGGGAGATTTTCTTCTCACCTTTTCATCTTTTACTCTATCAATATACAGCAAGGTGCACAATCATAATGACAGCCACAGAAATGACTCTTAATAAAGAGCAATTAGTATGCCATGAAAACTCAGTACTCCAGTAAGATCAAATTGTGTGGTGACAAAAGAGTCCCCTGCTTTCAAGCCCACCAGCCTGAAAGCAGAGCTTTCTTGTGTTTTAGTCTCAAAAATAAGAACAGAGGCTTCTCTATGTCTGCTTTACCAGCTCCTTGTAACATGTCAAGAGTGGCACTCATGAGCCAATACTTTATGAGGTAAAATCCAGCATTATTTCTAGTAATGACAATAAAGGAAGGGACAAACAGATGCAAATCAGCAACACCCTGTATGCAGGAAAATACAGAATTCTGAGTTATCATCAGGTCTTATGCAGTCATGCATTGGTAAATGACAGGTAACATTCGAAGAAATGCATCGTTTGTCAATTTTGTCATTGTGTGAACATCAGAGAGGTTCTCACACAAACCTAGATGGTACAGCCTCTTACAGACCTAGGCTATGTGGTATAACCTATTGCTCCTAATCTACAAACCCATACAGCACATGACTGTACTGAATACTGTAGGCAATTATAATACAATAGTAAGTACTTGTGTATCTAAACATAGAAAATGTACAGTAAAAATACAATAATATAAATTTATGGGACTGCTGTCATATATGTGGCCCATCATTGACCAAAACATCGTTATGCAAGGCATGACTGTATTTACTTCTCTCACCTTTGGACACTTTCCCCCAGCAACAGAGGAGCTTTAGCCTCATGGTAATCACTCTGCTCAGCTCCCTAGTACCTACCCCATCCCAGTTTATTTAATGTGACCTGGCCTACCCAAAACTAAACCTGCTACCCTATTCACACACACACGTGCACACACACAAACGCGTGCACACAGGAAATGTCATTGCCATTGTGGAATATGGCCCACCTCATCTCATTCATCTAGTCTCAACCTTCCCCTCACACTTTCATATCCCATGGTTCTCCAACCCCATTGTGCCTCTGTCCTGTGGATTCCAACTCTGGTCTTAGTGACCATCTGGTTTTTCTCATTTCTGGTGAGCCCCTCTGACAGCAGGTCAGCACTGGTATTCACCCTCTGCTCCCAGCAAGGGCAACCCCCACCTTCTGCCCAGCTCCAGAGGCCTGGGCCTCTTCCTGGCTACTCTCCCAGTCAGACATAATTCTGCCTAGATCCATTCCTGATCCTGAGGATTCAACACAGGATGGTGACTACATTAAGACTAACCCCGAATCTAACCAAGTGAGAAACCTAAGCTCAGTGAACAGCCCATTAGAGAAAAAGCCAGAGGGTTCCAAACCCCAGAATAGTAACAATAGAGATAAAGAACTCAAAATTTTAGGGGAAAATTAGACAATTTTAAAATTAGACCTAAATTATTCTTTCAGACAGAAGAGAGAAAGCTGGAATGACTCTTTGAGGGCAGACACACTTGTACAAGCCAAGGTTGGAAGGTTAGATTTTCTTAGATGGCATCTTAGTTGTCTTCACACACAACCAGTGAGACGCCCTGACAGTTGGCTGGCTTCCTTGGTGAGGGAGCACTGCAATCATCACATCCGTGAATTTGGTTGTAAATCTTACAAACCCTGTCTTAGGTAATTCTAAAACAAATCCCTGGTTTTTAGCGTCTAATTTTCCTTCGCTGCAAGAGCCAAAGTTCATTTTTGCACAACTCCAGGCCTGACAGTCATCACCATGTGGCTTTGATAAGCTCCATAAAGCATTATAAGCTGTTCACAAAAAAAAAAAAAAAAACAGATAAATTCAAGTGACACTATTACTAATGTGTTTACTCTCAACTTATGGGGGACATGACTTTAAATTGTCAAATGTTCCATCTTCTTAGCAATAAAGATTTGTGAAAAATCTGTCCACCAAATTAGGGCAGAGCTCCAACTCTTCAGGTTTTTGCTCAGATTCATTGGGGAGCTGTTAAACATACCCACGTTTTTAAAACTTCAGAGTGCAGCAACATTGAGGTCACTCCTAAAAACTGGTATATTCGCAATTAGGATGGACAGAAATTTATTGTTAGTAGTTTGTGTTACAGACCCAAAGTATCCTTCTACCTCCTGGTAAAAACAACCTCATGGTGTGAGCATCATATACCATTTTGATATCTTAATTTTGCAAATTATTTGGAGTTTCACAGGTAATATATAAAAAATTCTCTATGTTAAATAAAGTATGGTGATGACAGATCTAAATTTACAGAATACAGAATCATAGGAGAATCACTATGTCTTTATATTGTTAAAAGCAAATAAAAGATAAATCTTTTCTGAATCTGCCAAAAGCCTAAAATCTGTAGGAGTAAGTAAAGGAAAAGACGAAAGGTAATTATAAAAAGATAAACTGTTTTGTGAAGGTATTTTGTGGTAAAAGTATATGCAGTCACCCTGTCATACAAAGATATTATTTGAAAGCAATCTAACAACCACATGGATCTGTGCAAATGAATAAATGTTGCCAAGACAAATTACAAAGAAAAACATTCTGAATGCGAGTTTTCTTTGTCATATTTTGGCTCGAAGTCTTTTCACATTTTTCAGACAATTCTTTGGAAATTCTGAGTAGCAAATATTTTTTCTCTATCACTTTTCATCTTTATAACTGCAGCTGCATGCCTCCAGTTCAGGTCTCCTGGACAACTTCTTATTGAGTACCTACTCTGCATCAGTCCATGCTAGAGACTGATGACATAAAAAATGAATAAGATACAGACACGTCATTCAGGAGATTACAGACTACTGAGGTAGAAAAATATATAAACATAACAACATAGCTTCAACCTCCAACAAATATACTTTTTCAAGATTTAAAAGAGATTCTTCTGATCATTTTGTTTACACAGTGTTCCCAGTAACAAGAAGAAAGCCTTCTCCTTAGTTGTGTTAATTTCCCTAAGATTTTCCTTGGGGTAAGTGTGGGGAATGGAAGGAGAGATGGAGAAAGAGAAATCACAAATAACATGTTATTTTGTGAGAAATAACCGATAAGAAAATGTTTCCTGAAAAATGACCAAAGATTATGCATTTTAACACATACAATGCATTGCCCACAAACTAAAGTTGCTCAGAGAAGACATTTAATTTCTTCAACATTTCTGGCAACTGTTACTTTGGTTCTAGAAATACATTAAGTATGTTTAAGTCATCATGTTTTTTGACAGATTGCATAGATGCTGTGATTTCTCCTTAAATTAGATAATGGCTATTAAACAGCCAAGAAGGATAATGGTAAACACACCCTTGCTTACTGTCTAGAAAATTACATAGGGGGTTTGCAGCTCCTGCTTGCCCAAAGGAAGCAATCATTGACTATCCCTACAATACCAGCAGTGCTCAGGCCAACATGCAGGTGAGCTCAGGGCGACACCCAGGGCTACTCAGATGGGCACCCCATTGGTGTCCACACTGGTAGTTACAAAAAGCACCAGAAATATGTGATATCATTGCCAGCATGGCAGGCTTCAAAAGACAGGCAACTAAGGTGAAAAGCAAAAGGAAAAAAGAGATAAACATGGTCACAGGGTTCTCCGGAAAAGTGTATAAATGTTCAATTCTCAGAGACTTTCATGGTTAGACCACAAAAAGCACTGGAACAGTCCCTCCAAATAACATACAACCAAATAAAAATAATAATGATGAAATAAAATACAGTGCTAAAATCTCCTGAAAACTGTAAATAATAGTTAATCCAAAAATACATCATAATTTATTTTTCCAATTTTTAAGCATAACTCACCACAATAGCAAAGTCAGCTACCTTTAAAACCTAGGTTTTAAAGGTATTTCTCACAATACTCAGGAAGTATTTCTCACAATACTCGGGAAGGAAAAAAATAAATAGGTCTGAAAATCAGAGATTGAGCAATTTGAGTCCAATTGATATGCAACTGCAGAGTACTAACAGATTGAAATGCTCATAATTTTCTGAAGAAAGATACAATAAAATGAAAATCTCCAAAATGCATTACAGGTAGCTACTGCTACTCATATTTTATGATACATCTTTATTAGCTGCAACAATGTGATCTAAGTGTTGTATTCAAAAGAAGAAGAAGAAAAGAAAGGTTTCAAGCCTCAGCACCTGTGAACCTCAGACACCCTTCACTTGACCCTGTTCTTGCAACATCCTTGTAGAATTCTGTTTCTAAATGTGTCTGCCCTGTCTCCCCCAGTAGACTGTTACACATTAGGGAGGAATGTGCCCTGCTGCTTCTTTTTTCCAAGATCCTAATAGAGTGCTCAATAGATGACTATTAAATAAAAATGCCACTGTTCATTTCAAAAGTTAGACATAATACACTGTAGCCAATAGCACAGATAGTATGAGGGTCCTTTTGATTTGCATATTATATTGAGCATTGGGGGAAAAAATATGTGCCCTTGTCATATAAAGTAACTTATGCCATACTTATTCTGATCATGCAGAATAAACTACAAAGGCAAGAAAATTTGACACAAACTTTCTGAAGACTTTCAGCATTGCATAAAGAGCATAAAGCCATTCTAAAGATCAGGTTTCTAGCGTAACCAAATTTGTCTCTATAACCAAATATTCCAGCTAATTGCTGGCCAATTTCAAGTCTGGAAACTCAAGGAAAAAAAAACTGAGAAATATTCATCTCATGTCAAACCTTTGGTCCTGGCTCAAGAATTACACTCAAGTGAGGGTCACGTGAATATCATCTAATGTCCTCAAGAGATGGTATAAATGGTGTGGGACACTGATTCAGGCATCTTAGAACCCAACTTAACTAGGTTAACTTGCTTTTCATACAATCATAAAAAGAAAGGTGATTTAAAATAGAAGAGTCCAGATGACAACAATAAAAGAAAAGGCCATAATGGGAAAGAAAACCATAATTAATAAATCATTAAATGAGATTATGAGATTTTAATACCAAAAAAAAGGCTTGCTTCTACACATTCTAATGTAGGCTCCTTTTAATATAATGTGATAAATTGTGTAATACCACATTTTATTTCCAATTATTTTTTCATTTTACAGATAATGATTAGCCAATAATATATCTGGATACCTGTAATAGTAACATTGTTTTATTTTTTTTTTTTTTTTTTTTTGAGACGGAGTCTCACCCTGTCGCCCAGGCTGGAGTGCAGTGGTGCGATCTCAGCTCACCGCAAGCTCTGCCTCCCGGGTTCACACCATTCTCCTGCCTCAGCCTCCTGAGTAGCTGGGACTACAGGTGCCCGCCACCACACCCGGCGAATTTTTTTGTATTTTTAGTAGAGATGGGGTTTCACCGTGTTAGCCAGGATGGTCTCCATCTCCTGACCTCGTGATCCGCCTGCCTCGCCTCCCAAAGTGCTGGGATCATAGGCATGAGCCACCACGCCCGGCCAACATTGTTATATTATTATAATTTGTCAAAGGAGGAGAGCAGCCAGGCACAGTGGCTCAGATCTGTAATCCCAGCACTTTTGGGAGGCCAAGGCAGAGGGATGGCTTGAGCCCAGAAGTTTGAGACCAGCCTGGGCAACAAGCAAGACCCTGTCTCTATAAAAACTAAAATTAGCTGGGCAAGGTAGCACGTGCCTATAGTCCCAGCTACTCAGGAGGCTGAGGTGGGAGGATCACGTGAGCCTAAGACGTGGAGACTGCAGTGAGCTATGATTGCACTACTGCACTCCAACCCGGGCAATGGAATGAGCCCCTGTCTCCCTGAAAAAAAAGGAAAGCCTTCCAAAAATTTCCTAAACTCAAATGAAAATAAAGAGGAAAAAACAGAATTCAAGCATTAATATTTTTCTACACAAAGAAAATAAGCCTTCATGCAGTTCTTAGAAATACAAATTAACTTGAAAGACCATGAAGTAATTGATGGAGAATGTGAAGTAGCAAATTTTGCATCACTTCCAATACTTCCTTTAGCACTGCAGAAAAATTATCATCTAAGGTTATCTGATTTCAATATTTTAAAGTGTATTTCATAGTCAAGTGACTTCATTTAGTTTTTTTGTAAACAAATGAAAGTTAAATACCCACCAAATGTTGGGAAATCATAGTTGTTAAGATCAACAGTAATTTGCACCTATAGATATACTTTGCTTTAAGGATATGGAAGCACATGCTATAAATTTATCCTCACACATGCTTACAGATTTTTAAATTGTTCTAATTCTGAATTAATAAACATAGAAATATTCTATGCAGGAAGACCATCTGTCTAGACATACTAAATCAGATGAAACATTTCCAGGAGACTTCAGACTAGTGTCAATAAAACAAATCGTCAATTCTCATTTATTCAAGGGACCATAGTGTTTGGAATAGAGCCAACACCTCATTTCTTCTTATTGTCCTTTCAGCTGCCAGTATCTTATCTATCTTATGAGCAGGCATCACTTCAGAAATGATGACAAAATTAAAATTATTCAGTTGAGACAGGTGGTACTGTTCTCAATATACACTACAGTATTTGATTTTCCATTACTACCTTATAAGATTACTAGTACCATTATGCTTATTTTACAGAAGAGGAGCACATGGATGTCAAGTGAATTCCCCAAGACCACAGTCATAGTAGCAAAGTAATATGATCGTCCAAGCTGATTCCAGAGGCTGAATACTTAACCACTGCATGATTCGCTTGCAGTAGATGATTATAGTAGAGGAAATGAAACCCCAAACCAATCACTAGGGTCGGAAACCTCTCCTTCTAAAATAATAATAATAATAATAATAATAATAATAATCAAAATGAATGTGAATTTCATCAGTGAAATGGTTCCAACTACTGGTTTTAATGAGATTCACAGATTATTGACAGATTTCAACCCATATATTCAGCCCGAGGCCCTCAGTTATAATTCGGAGTTAACAGTTTGATCTTTCTTGCTTATCTTCTTACACATTTGTCAAGTCTAATATATATTCATAAAGCATTATACTCAGAACTAAACAGTTTTGAACTCCACTGTATTGTACTATTTTATTCTTTATCAATGACCTGTTTTCAAATTACTGAAGTTGAGCAAAATTCTCAAAATTATGGAAGGCTTCTTCCTAGATAAGCACTTATAAAATTCTGACATTATAAGCCAATAATTCTTAACATTTTGGGGGGCCATGAGCCTTTTGGAAATCTGATGAAAACTGTGAATTGTAACCTAAAAATAAAATAGATATATGAATATATAATTTAAATGTGGCTATAGTTTCATGAGATTATTGAACACTCACACCTCAAAGACCAACAATGAACTTCAATTAAAATACCCTAGTCTTTTGGTCTTGTTTTCCATATTTAATGATTCTCTTATATTCCAATACTACTTTAAATATCAGCCTTCCCCTAATGAGTTATAATCATGATCTTATTTGCAAAATTTCACAGAAAATGTGGTCTTATTAACAAAGATTAAATTAGTATACAAACTTACAGGAAAATAACTACTTTGCTTATAGAAAGAACTATAGAGAGGCAAAGAATTATCCTACTTCCCAAATGCGTTCTACGACATAGTCAATGAGCAATTTCCCACAAAAAGGCTATCACAGCACTCATGTTTGAATGTGAGCTAAATTACAAATGCACAATTAAAGTTGCCTTATCCTTATGGGCATACCCTCTCTAGATCTGATAGTAAGAAAGTCCCATGACTGATGGTAGATAAAATAATCTTGATCATTACCTTTCCAAATTTAATGTACTGTAGTTAAATAGCCATGTTCACTGGTTTTGACTGCATCATTGCACTTTCTGATCTTTCTGATAAGAGAAAAACATTAGATTTTTTGGAGGTGATGTCTTGCAGCTGACAGGCTCTCATTTTATTTTCATTCAAATTTTGGAGGAGTCGATAGCTAGAAACTGACCTTTTGTTTTGTGGTCCATAAGGGAACCTAGTCAGTATTAAATATTAAATATTTGTGTGTATGCCCCAGTTTCAGTAATGTCATAAATATGCTGGACATACTTCTCCAGAAAAAAATAAATATATATACAAATTCTGTACACAACAATATCAAGGGGTTTCTCTGAAGCCCAGCTGTGGATCTCAAACTTCATGATGAAGAAGATATACCTGCATTCAATAGACAAGTGTTTAGCTGACACTTCTGATTTGGGGGATGGGGGGGCCTTACCTCCTTAAAATGACATGGAAGAAATCTAACTCTGCTCTGCCTTTAAAGATGTTAATCGTATGCAAAGAAACAACGTTCATCAGAAATAATCACCACAGCATTCTCTTTGTTATCTGGTGGGTTTCTCAAAGCATAAAGGGATTGACTGCTCTCAAAGTAAGGTCCTGGCTCTTTTCTATTTCAAAGGTTGAGAAGCTGAGGGATGGGGAGCCTTCTGCATTTGCCACAGTGACTCCATCCTGCATCTCTCCAGAGAGCTAATCAGTAGACATTCTGACGCTGGCAACACAAACAAGCTGGGAATTAGTCTGGCTAATGTAGGTATTGTCTGCTAGGACAGTCACCACCTACCTTGTAAATTCTAACCCACCTCCTTCCTAAAGGTCCTGTCACACCATCACCCATGACCTCAGTCTCCTCAGGATGTATGCGTTAAATCCAGTGTTAAGATGTACGTGTTAACCCCAGTGTTAGCCATCTTATTCCATATTTATTTTGTCTACATTAGCCTCTCTCATTGTCTTTCTTGTTCTCTAGTTGTTTTATATAAGTTCATCCTCAATATATGTCATACAGTGCAACTATACACTGTTAGACATATACATGGTCTATATTCATTATTCCTCAGGCTCCAAAGTTAAGTTAGACTAGAAAAACTATTGTTTAAAATGATTCATTTCTTTAATATATTAAAGTTGTTTTTGAAATGTGATTTTTTTTCCACTTAAAGTTATCTTTATCCCTCCTAGTTCCACCAGGTTTTCTGCATGCTGGATTTACTAGTTAAAAAGAGACTATACTAATAGCAAAGACTAAACTTGATAATATTTAATATTCCATTTTAAAAAATAGTATTGCAAAATGATGAACAGGCAAAAGTAAGATGAAAAGTGAAATCTGTATGGAAACAAGAAGAATAAAAAGTTTTCAAGTACTCAACATCCTTGGTAACTTTTCCCATGACCCTGTGATTGGAAACCAGGACATCATTTAAAATGCTGGTCACCTTGGAAAGCAAAGACACCTCTAAAAATAAAAATCAACATTTCCAGACTCTGTCATAATGGCTTCCTGGTAAACAGAAAGACATGCTTGCTATTCTACGCCCACATGGGGGTTGTGGCAATTAATTATTTAACATTTGGAAAGTGCTTTGAAGATAAGAAGCTAAGTGCTAAAAATCATCATCAATTTTCAGGAAACCACACTTAAAGTGAACCCACCAGGTTTATTGTTGGAAACTGAACCATTAGCATAAGGACATGTTTTCTTTTTCCATTTCATTTAGACCATTAGATCAAATAGCCAACACCGCATGGAATCTTCCTCTCCTTTTGATAAACCTTTGAGTGACCTGTGGGTGAAAAACTACTTGGTTTTCAGAGAAAATATAAATTCTAATAACATGGTTTTTCTGGAATTTACAGTGTTTCGCTTATTAGGTATCTTTCCTCTTCTGCCTTTTACTTAAATTACATAATAAACAGTGAGTTTACTAAACATGTCACATGTAAAACTTTGTGAGTGATTAAAATCTAGTTTAATATACTTCTACTAACTAGTTATCATTTAAGCAAACATTTATTCAGGTGTCCCTGACCGCATTACATTTACATATTTAGATGAACAATCCCAAGACTTGATTAACCTTTATACTCTAAATGAAAGTAATAAGCCATTCTATTTAAATAAACAAGTGTTTTGGATCAACAGATTTTCCTTCTTACAATATGTTCTGGTTTGCATTTATTCATTTAAAAAACTCAGGTCAATGGCCCAAGATTGAGAAATGCATGTTTTTCGCCAAGGTATAACTAAAATCCACATAAAAACTTACCTACATGCATGCTAACAAAAAAGAGGGCATTAAGTGGTTTTTAAATTGGGAGTCATGAGCAGGACCCTCTGCAAAGTCATCACACAGTAACTGTGGCTGGCTTCGGATTAAATATACAAGAGTAGAAATTTCACCTACACCCATTTTGGACACAATACATAATTTTGTCCAAAATATTATTTTTACTTCACTATCTCTTACGCAGTGAAAGATCATCTATACCAATGTCATAATTTCAGGTTTTTGAGAATTAAAAGCTACACTAGCATTATCTTCTTGGATATAGAGTTGTTTCCCATTAAATCAAGCTCAACAATGTTTCTCTAAAAAGAGGGTTTATGTATTTTAATCCCCTAAATACAGTTTTAAAAGTCATCTTTCTAAAAGGAGAAAGGACTTGTTATGCAATACATTGTTACCACTCATCATATATAAACATTAATACATTTTTACACATCTAGTAGTCTACCTCAAATCTTTTATCCATATTCACTCTTCCCAAACACCACCCTCCGCCAAAATGTGGAACTAAAATCTTAAATGTGTTATATATTCTTAGTCTCAATAGGAAAAAAAACGTTAGCTGGTTGCTGAAGTGAGAAGATTTCCATTAGGTTCTTGGCTCACATAACAAAAGTAACCATGGAATTCTGCATAGAACCCACAACAGATTGCTCAACTCAGAAACAAGGTTAATGTCTAAGAAAGTTAAGCTAAAACAAAATTTCTTGTTGACAGCTTGATGCTTACTGTGTATTCCATGTAATCCTCATTTTCTACAGATCATCATATAATAAATATGTAGATAAATTACTTTCCATGGTTCATTTCTAACAATCTCATTTCTTTAAAAGAAATGGAGAATAAGTACGAGCAATTTAAATTAAAACTGGGGAGGAAAATGGATTCAAGGAAGCCCTCTTTTTTAAAAAAAATTTTCAAAGAAGGTGTTGTATTATTTCCTCCTCCACTCCGCTGGCTTTATTAGGGTATACAAATAATGGATTACTGGTACAAACAGATGCAATGTTCACACTTGATATTTTAAAAGAGTGTTTTGTGGCATACATTTTTAACTCTCTGCTTTAATGTTAACGGTGCAATTAGATAGTCCCTTAAAAATAAACAATACAACATAGTTGCCATATTTGGGGAGGTGGGGGAAGGGTGACTCATTTCAGATAAAATGTTTTCCACCCATTTGAATATGAAGGAGATAAAAACTGTCCAAGGGAATTAGCCATGTCCTAAAGTGAATGAGAAATGAATTGGCAGAGACTGCATCTCCATGAGAACATTACTTTGAATCAAAACCAAATTTCTAAAACATTCCAGGTGATTTGCTCTATATTTATGGAATTTAAATACGGAAATGAATGATTCTGAAATGTTTAAGAAATAAAGCAATTTAACTGTCAATGCTATATGTATTGGTTATATGTTCTAATGTTTATATCTAGGCCTACAGTGATGGGATAGTTGAAGACCAACACTTCGAGGAGCTTCTCAGCTGGACACTATCCCCTGGTTATGAACTGCTCTTATCACACCAGTCTCCAACTCAACAGCAGTGAACTCTCTGTTAACTCAGATATTGCTTATCTAAGTTACTTTGAGGGAGGCCAACAACTAATATACACATACTCCTAAAACTTTTATCCGCCATATGTCCAAATCCTTCAAATGTCATCATCAGTAATCACTTCTTTTGCATCTTTCTTCTGGTAAAAATTAAAAACACAAATGGTACAAAAACACATTATATGTTAAATCATTTCTTACTAAAATATTGTCAGATGTTTTCCTCTTGCAAAGAAAATTTAAAAAAATAAGGAGAGTATTAACAGCTTTCAGACTCACAGCATATTAGAAGAACCACACTATAACAGAGGTAGGGCTGATAAAGTCAGGTATGATCATAATAACGAACACCTAAACCATACTGACTATGTGCTATGCATTTTTCTAGGCATTTCACATTCATTAACTTACTTAAACTCTAGGAATTAAAGAAGGTTGGGATAAAGAACTTGGAAGCACAGAGTCCCCCGTCATAAGGTACGAAGTCTTTGGTGCTGTGCTGTGCAGCCCAGATCTCCCCTGCAGAACAGAGGTGCTTCCCCAGCTGGTGGAGTGTTCATTGATGACGCTCAGCTCAACCTTGTTCTAGAAATTACCTTAGCCAAAGAGAGCCGTCTGACCCAAGGTCACACCCCTCTCCAGAGGCAGCCCATATATCATGACCAGTTGTTGTGGGATAAAGAGGCCTAGCTTCCTTATCTGGGGGCAACTCTAAAGGATCTCTCTCCCCAGCTCCAGAGCTCCTGATGGGATCAGCCAAGGCCTCTGTTACTGTCTTGCTCTTCAGCTCCTCCCTCTTCCCAGTCCAACTTCCTTAACTCCCCAACAGGT